>NW_007252971.1:330694-343883 GCF_000164805.1 Carlito syrichta | reverse complement strand
TCTGGGTGACAGAGTGAGACTCCAACTCAAAAAAAAAAAAAAAAAAGCTACAGTTAGATAGAAGGAATAAGTTCTGACATTCTAATGCATGGTGGTGATGCTGGATGGATGTGGCGCAAAACCCCTGGATTCTTTGGCTCTCCCCTTAAATGAATTTTAGAATGGCCAGTAAAGTTTTATTTTTTTTTGAGTTGGAGTCTCACTCTGTCACCCAGACTGGAGTGCAGTGGCCGCTCCCGGCCACCGCAGCCTCGACCTGCTGGGCTCCGGCGATCCTTCCACCTCAGCCTTCCAAGTAGTTGGAACTAAAGGCATGTGCTACCATGCCCAGCTATATTTTTAAAAAAATTATTGTAGAGATGAGGTCTCGCCAGGTTGCCTGGGCTGGTTTTGAACCCGTGGGCTTAGGCAATCCTCTCACCTCGGCCTCCCAAAGTGCTGGGATTATAGGCGTGAACCACCGCACCCGGCTTCTTTCCTTTTCTTTTCTTTTTTAATCAAATATGCCATTCCTGGCTAACTTCACATCTTCCCTCACAAGAAATAGGAACACAATTAGTTGGGCATGGTGGTGCGTGCCTATAGTTCCAGCTACTTGGAAGGCTGAGGCGGAAGGGTCACCTGAGCCCAGCAGGTTGAGGCTGCGGTGGCTGTGAGCATGCCACTGCATTCCAGCCTGGGTGACAGAGGAGACTCCAACTAAAAAGAAAAAAGAAAAGAAAAGAAATGATTGTGTTTAAAGTGATGGACACTGGGCACAGTGGCTCACGCCTGTAATCCCAGCACTTTGGGAGGTGGAGATTAGAGAATCGCCTGCATCCAGGGGTTCGAGACCAGCCTGGGCAACTTGACGAGACCTCATCTCTACAGTAAATAAAAAAATTAGCCAGGAGAAGTGGTGCACGCCTGTGGCTCCAGTTACTTTAAAGGCTGAAGTGGAAGGATCACCTGAGCTCAGCAGGTTAAGACTGCGTTGACTGTGAGTGTGCCATCGCATTCCAGCCTGGGCAACAAAGTGAGATCCTTAATCAAAAGAAATGTTTAAAAGGGCATGGACATGCTAATTACCCTGATTTGATCATTACACAATGTATACATGTATCAAAACATCATATTTACCCCACAAATATGTAAAATTATCATGTGTTAATCATAAATTTAAAGAAATAAAATAAAATTAGTGTAAGTGCTAGTATCAGTATTAGAATTAACATTGATATAACTCTTGCTGTCAACATATTATTAGCATTAGTACTATAAGTAGTAGTAGGGTTAGTTAGGAAAGGCTGCATACTATGTATAGTGTGTCCTCAATAAATAAAAATACTTAACATTTACCAAGATTACAGATTCCAGTGAGTTAAATTATCACCTCACATGTGTTAAAACTCATTCAGTCTCCCCCACCACCTGATAGAGTGGTCACTATTATTATCCTGTTTTTATAGATGAGGACCTGAGGGCCAGAGGGGACAGTAACTCCCCCAAGGTCACCCAGCCCATTGGTGATTAGAGTAGTCTTGAACTAGATGGGCTTGGCTCCAGACTCCATGTCTTGAAACCATCGCCACTTAAGTGAGAGATGTCTTTGTAGTTGTTCTCCTTCTGACTGATGGGGACTCAGCATGGGGTGTGGCCCACTGCAGGAGCCCAATAAATGGGAAGTCCTGGGCTTGCACTCTTTCCTTCTCAAACCTCCCATTCTGTATATAAGGACACTAAGGCTCAGAGAGGTAAGATGAGAATGGTAAACTCCCTCTGGGTTGGGATCCTAGGTGAGCAGATCCCACCGACCCAGGGCTCCATCCTTGCCCTCTGCCCTTGGTGGGTCTCAGTCTCCCTATCTGTAGAATGGGTGGTTAGGAGAGCTCCCATCCCATGGAGTTTTGGGGTCACGATTGGGGAGCCTTACTCTCTGCCCTATGGGGACCCAAGTTGGACACCTACTGTATGCATATGTATCAGATTATTTCATGTGGAAAAAGTGCTCAGAACAGGTCAGGCACAGGTCTATGTCAGTGTGAAATACTGTGGCTATTGTCATTGTTAGTTGGTAATATTTGGGGGAGGTAGGGAAGAGCAGGGGTATGGGGGTTGAGGTACAGAGGCCCAGTGACCCTGGGGTCCCTTGCAGTGAACTGAGGGCAAAGCCACGGCTACATTGATCCACATCAACCCACATACCCCTTTCCCACCTGCCCCAGCACCACCTGCCCAAGGCTTTCACTGTCACTTCTGTTGCCTGGGGTCTCATGAACTTCCTTTGAGACTCTGTCTCTGAATATCTCTCTATCTCTGTTTCCCTCTCTACAACATCGCCTCTGTCTCACTTCTCAGTTTCCCTACTTGTGTCTTTGGCTTCTGTCCCTTTCAAGTTTTAGTTGTCACTTTCTGTCCATCTCTGTCTGTCTCTCTCTGCCTCTTTATGTGTCTATGTATCTGTCTTGAATGATCTCTCAGGGTTTCTCACCCTCTCTTTGTTTCTCCTTTCTTTCTGTGCCCTCTTTCTGCCTCCTGCTTTTTCTGTATGTAATTCTGTCACTCTCTATGTCTCCCTACTTCCATCTCTGTCGTCTATCTCTGTTTCTCTGTTTGTGTCTCTGTCTCTCCCAGTCTATCTCTTCCCTTCCCCACTCCTCAAGGACCCACAGAGGAACCATCCCTGGGTGCCACTTCAGTTTCCCGCCTCCAAGGAAGCATGGCAGACAAGAAGTTGAGGCCACTGTCCCTGGGTGCCCCCCCATGCCCCGCCCCCCCACCCCAAGACAGCCTGTTACTGCGGCGGCGCCAACAGCCACAGTGGCCTCCATCTGATAAGACTTATCTGCTGCCCCAGGGCAGGCCGGAGCTGGCGTAAGCCCCAGTGGTGCGCTGAGTGAGTGTGCCCCTGCCTCCCGCCAATCCTAGCCTGGCCCACCGGCTGGGCTTGGGTCGTCAAGGTGTCCCGCAGGCTCTGGTTTAAATTCCACCGAACCTCTCTAAGTCTCATTCTTCTCACCTGCAAAATGGGTACAGCCACATCCCTCCTCTCCTGCAGCCAGGAGGACTCACAAACATAAGGGCCCAGCCTAGATCTGGCCCTGAACATAGTAGGGGCTTTACTCACTGAAAAGCCCAGTGGAGACATAAAACTATATCTGCTATTTTCATTTATCTCGGTTTCAGCCCATTTCACTTGGCTAGACACTGAAGACCACGAGAGCCCAAGCCAAGTGGGCTCCAAAAATCCACAGGGTGGGCAGGTAGGTCTCGAGAAGGCCCCAGTGCCCAAGAGGTGCCCCTCAAGCAGGGGGCCCGCCCCCTCCCCTGGACCGCCCCACCCACTGGGGCACCAGCCAGTCCCTGGGGAGGAGGGAGGAGAGAGAGGGGAAGGAGGGAGGGAGGGAGGGAGGGCAGAAGGGAGGGAACCTCAAAGGCCAAGGCCAGCCAGGACACCCCCTGGGATCACACTGAGCTCGCCACATCCCCAAGGCGACTGAACCCTCTGCACCAACCAGCCCAGGTCAGTCTCAGCCCTCAAAGAGCCCCCAGCAAGGCAAATCCAGGCCTGCTGCCCTAACCTCATGGCTACTCCCCAAGCCTGCTTTGGGCTCCCCAACCCACTGCTGGTCCCCCAAAGTGTTGGTCACCCCGAATCCCTTCACAGCTTCTCAGACCCACCTCTGTCTTTCCAATCCCCATCTCCACTCTAAATCTACCCCCCAAACCTCACCTCTCTCTGCCCTGCCTCCCATTCACTCCTTCCAAGACATCTACATTCACCGATTCCTTAACTTTGCTCTCCATACCTCCAGGTCTATATTCCATAAATACTAACTCTGCCCCCCCAAACATGCCTTCATTCCCCCAAATCTTTTTTCTGTCCCAAATCTGATTTCCACTCATCCAAACTTGTCTGTCTTCCTAAATTCTCCCCCAAACTTCACTTTTGCTCCCCCAAGACTATTTCTGCTCCCAAACCCCTTATCTGTTCCACAACACCCTTGTCTTTGCCTCATACTCTGACTCCCCAAACCTGTCTCTGACCCTCCAAACATAGCTCCATCCTCTTACTCCCATGTCTGCCTCTCAAACCCTATATTTGTTCCCCGTGACTTCTCTCTGATCTCCCCAAACCGTTTCTCTCCCAACCCCCAGCCTGCTTGCTAAAATGTCATTCCAAATACCAAGTCTATTCCCCAAAATCTGTTCTGCTGCATGAACCCTCATGTCTGCCTTCCCTAAACCCTATCTTGGCTCTAACACACATTTCTGTCTCCCTGAATCCCTCTGGCCCCCAACGTTTTCCTATCCTAGTTCTATCTTGGCTTCTCAAACTCCTCCTGTGCTCCCATAACCCAACTCCTATCATCAGCCACATTTCTGTCTGCCAAACTGAGCTTTGACTTCTAAATTCTGCTCCAGCAAAGCCCTTGGACTCACCAAACTTTTCTGTGACCCTCAGAGTCTGTCTCTGACTCTCAAACTACACTTGTAACTAACTTCTCAACTGTATCTCTGACTCTCAAACTTCACTTCTGTTTCTCCAACCTATTCCTGAGCCCAGAATGTGACTCTAAACTTCCCAGCTTGTCTCTGCCTCTCAAACCCCATTTCTGCTTCCCCTAAACTCCATGGCTACACCCTGAGCCTCTCTCTGACTCCTCAATACCATAACTGACCCTCAAACTCCACCTTTCCCCACCCAAGCCCCATATCTGCCCCCTAGGCCCTATCTCTGCTCCCATGAAACTCACCCTTGAGGGCTGGGATTGGGATGTTACCTGGGGTGAGGGGCTGGGGCCAAGGGAGAGTGGAGGGTGCCGCTGCTGCCGCTGCTGTTGGGGCAGCACTTACTCTAGTGGGGCAGCTGATAAGGAGCTTTCATATCCCCCAGCCTCGAGATAAACTTTATCTCTGTCCGGAGAGTGATAACTGGGGGAGGGGGGGCTGGGCCCCTGACACGGGAGGGGTGGGCAGCCCTGGACTCGCCAAGGTGTGGGTGCAGGGGTGGGGGACAGTGGGGCTGGAAGGAGATTGTGAGGGGTAAGGTGAGGATGAGGGGATGAGGGAATAGTGGTGATAGAAAGACAGCAAGAGACACAGTGAGACAGAGAGAGAAGGGAAGAGACAAAGAGAGAGATGGGGAGAAAAAGACAAAGAGCAAAAGACAAAAGAGACATGAAGAGAGAGACAAGAGAAACAGAGAGACTGCTACCCAAAGACAGACTGAGAGACAGAAATAGAGAGACAGCAGGGGGGAGAGAGAGAGAGGAAGATGGAAGATCCAGGACCAGAAAGAGGGAGTGAAATGGAATCGGAGAGAGAGGCACAACGAGAGAGAGAGAGAGAGAGAGAGAGAGAGAGAGAGAGAGAGAGAGAGAGAGAGAGAAACCCCAGGCAGAATTGTGGCAAGACAGAGGAAAGAAATGGAGGATGAGATTGAGGCCAAGATGGAGAAGCAAGACACTCCAGGGAGAAAGAGTAGGCACCCTGGAGTTGAGAGATGTGGGTGGTGGGCACATTTGTGGCCTGTCTCTTTCCCAGTGCAACCCCCAAGCCTTGACCCACCCCTTAGCCTATCTACACAGTGGGTCATGTAGGCAGGGGTGAGGGGCAGTTTTGAGGTGACTTTCTACTCCATCTCCATCACCCCACCCTACAGACAGGGAATTGGGCAGTTAAAGCCAGGGGCGGGGCTCCTGATACCTTGTCCTGAGCTGTGTGTAGTGAGGTATGACCAGAGATATTGGACTAGTAAGAGACTTGCGGGTCAGACAGTCCAAAGAGATGGAAATAAAGGGAAGAGACAGACAAGCAGAAAGAGACAGAATGAGAGAGTTGCAGAGATGTTCTGAGAGACATGTGTGAAGAGGGAGAAAACAAGAGTAACAGAAAGATATATATAGGGAGAGAGCTGAGAAAAAGAGAAACAAAAAGAAATAAAGATGGAGAGAAACAATCAGAGAGAGAGAGAGGGAGAGACATGGAAAGAAGAACAGAGAAGGGGAGGAAAAAAAATTAGACATTCACAAAAACAGAGAAATAGATATATTATAGAAGCATAGAAAGATGAGAGAGAAATAGGGAGACAGAGAGGTAGAGAGACAGAGACAGATGCCAGGCAAGACAGAGGCAAGGGGCCATCTCACAAGTCTTGGTTCAGCCCCTGTAACCACCTCCAATATAGCAGATGGAGAAACTGAGACCCGGGAATGGTGGGAATTGAAGGAGCCAGAAAGCAGAACTATAGTGGGCCTCCCCAGAGGAGAGGGTACGGGTAGAGGGAACACCTCCCACCTGTCACCCTCTTCAGAGGAAGCCAGTAGCCTTGGGGTGATTTCAAAAGTTGGGCGGGGATGGCAGAGATAAGCAGTGGAGGGTACTGCCTCCCTCCATGGAGGAGGGAGGAACTGAGGGGGCCTTCTGTCTGCAGACCCAATGGAGATGGGGGAGGGGGAGTCAAGCCGGAAACCATGGGGTTTCTGAGAAAGTCAGAGGGCAAGATGCAACAGATAGGGATGAAATTGGGGAGCACAGGATGGTGAACCCCAAAGGTTCTGGGGGAAGTGACCAAGGGGCTCAAGGAACTCTGGTTCTGCACCCCACACCACCCTCACCCAGACTGTTCTAGAGGAGGAGGAGGGGAGGAAGGGGGCAGGGGGAGGATAAGAAGAGGAAGTAGAGGAAAGATGAGGAAAGAGAGAAAAAGATGAGCAGAAAAGGATACGTGAGAGAAGGAGGAAGAAAAAGGAGGGAGGGAGAGGAAAGAGAAGGGGATGGGGCAGAAGGAGAAAATGAAAAGTAGTAGAAAGAGGAGTGAAGCAGTAGATGTAGAAAGGGGAAGAAGGAGATAAGATGCATGAGAGAGGAAGAGAGGCCGGGTGTGGTGGCTCACACTTGTAATCCCAACTCTTTGGGAGACCGAGATGAGAGGACTGTTTGAGCCCAGAAGTTCAAAACCAGCCTGGGCAACATGGCAAGATTTCGTCTTTACAAAAAATCAAAAACTGAGCTGGGCATGGTAGCTCGCACCTGTAGCCCCAGCTACTCGGAAGACTGAGGCAGAAGGATTGCCTAAACCCAGGAGGTCAAGGTCATGGTGAGCTATGATCATGCCACTGCACTCCAGCCTGGGTGACAGATTGAGACCCTGACTCAAAAAAAGAGAGAGAGAGCTAGAGAGAGAGAGAGAGGAGGGAAGAAGAGGAGGAAGAGAAAAAAGGGAGAGGAAAAAGAGAAAGGCAAGGAGGAAAGAAGGTGGAAAGGGAAGAGAGGGGACAATGAGGAAGGAGTGGGAAGAGAAGGAAGAGGAGAAGAGAGAGAGAAAGAAGAGGAGTTGAGTGAGACAAGGGGGAAAAGGAGAGATGAGAGGAGGCAAGATGAGACAGAGGGAGGAGAAGGGGAAGAGGAGGAAAAGGAAAGCGAATGGGAGGGAGGAAGAAGAGAGGATGGAAGGAGGGAGCAGATGAGAGTAGAGGAAGGAGAGAAGGGAGAAGAAAGACAAATAAGGTGAGAGGAGAATGAGGAAGAAGATGAAAGGGGGGACAGGAAGTGAAAATGCAGTGGAAAACAAGGGAGAGATGCAGGAGTGAGAAGGGAGGAGAATGAGGAAGAGGAGGAGAGAAGGGGGAGAAGTGAGAAGGAGGAGGGGAAGAGGGAGGGAGGAAGGAAAAACATGGAGATCGAGGGCATGGAGTGGGAAGAGGGAGAAAGGAGGGAAGAGGAGAGGTAGAAAGAGGTGAGGGGAGGAAGATTTCTGTGTCTGAGGACCCCTCTTGTCCTCACAGGTTCAACTCCAGAGGTCCCATGGAGTTCCCTGGCCTGGGGACCCTGGGGACCTCAGAGCCCCTGCCTCAGTTTGTGGATCCTGCCCTGGTGTCCTCTACATCAGAGTCAGGGGTCTTCTTCCCCTCTGGGCCTGAGGGCTTGGATGCAGCAGCCTCCTCCACTGCCCCAAGCACAGCCACTGCTGCAGCTGCTGCACTGGCCTACTATAGGGACACCGAGGCCTACAGACACTCCCCAGGTAACTCCATTGGGTGGCTGTCTTGGCATTGGCTGGGTGCTGTTGGGGTGCCATGGAGATCCCTAGCTAGATCAGAATCACACTGGGAGGTCATCTTGGATATAGCTAGAAGTTTTTCATATGGGTGTACTGACTCCTTCCCCTAGTTAAATGCAGACCTGGGAATCCCAATGTGCACGTACCTACAATATTGGGGCAGCCATATTGAGAAGCAATATTGGATGTGGTGGTTGCCCTCATTGTCAAGTGATTCCTGGGGTTCCAAATCCCAAAAGTCATCCTCAAAGCCCACTTGGAAATAGTTGGAGGTTACTGCACATGCTATAGTGACCGGTAGGGGTTAGGATCCAAGAGGCACCCACTTGGCCACCATGTTGGGGTTGTTGGGCACCACTGCACACTGAAGTGGAAAGACCCTAAACTAATCTCGCCTCTTCTTTCCTTCTTTCTTCCCCAACCCACCCAGTCTTTCAGGTGTATCCATTGCTCAACTGTATGGAGGGGATCCCAGGGGGTTCACCATATGCTAGCTGGGCCTATGGCAAAACAGGGCTTTATCCTGCCTCAACTGTGTGCCCCACCCGTGAGGACTCTCCTCCCCAGGCCCCAGAAGATCCAGATGGAAAAGGCAGCACCAGCTTCCTAGAGACCTTGAAGACAGAGCGCCTGAGTCCAGACCTCTTGACCCTGGGGCCTGCATTGCCGTCATCACTCCCCATCCCCAGCAGTGCTTATGGAGGCCCTGACTTTTCCAGTACCTTCTTTTCTCCCACTGGGAGCCCCCTCAATTCTGCGGCCTATTCCTCTCCCAAGCTTCGTGGAACCCTGCCTCTGCCCCCCTGTGGTGAGGGACTCAAAAAAGGACAGGGAGGTTGAGGTGGGGGGTGGCCCAAGGCAAGGCTGAGCTGAGCCTGGTTCCCTCTTTCCCTCTGTTCACCTCACCAGAGGCCAGGGAGTGTGTGAACTGTGGAGCAACAGCCACTCCATTGTGGCGGAGGGACAGAACAGGCCACTACCTGTGCAATGCCTGTGGCCTCTATCACAAGATGAATGGGCAGAACAGGCCCCTCATCCGGCCCAAGAAGCGTCTGGTAAGACCACAGGCCTGCCTCACCTTATATGCAGGAGCTACTACTGTCCTCACACTGTGCAGGTAGCCCTATTCTCACATCATACAGAAGTCTTGTTCTCACCCTGTACAAGAACCCACATCCTCCCGTTGGATAGGAACCCCATCTCCATATTTATCGGACACTACTGCCTGCCAATCTGTGCAGGAACCTCTGTCCTAATACTATATGGAAGCCCTTGCCTTCATCCTATACAGGAAAATCTCCTCCCTGTATAGAAAGCCCTCCCTCAGCCTACGTAGGAACCCCTGCCTGATACTGTACAGTAGCTCCCACTCTTCCCCCATGTAGGAACTTCTGCCCATCCTATACAGGAAACCAGCTCCATATAGGAACTCCTGTCCTCAACCTACCCCATAGGCTTCCAACAGGAATGCTTGTCCTCAAATCGCACAAAAACCATCATCCTCACTCTGCACAGAAGTCTTTTTGTCTTTGGTTTCACATTGGAATTACCCTGGGTCCCTCCCCCCAGATATGCTGATTTAATTGGACTGGGATGCTGCCTGGGCATCAAGATTTTTTTTTTTTTTGAGTTGGAGTCTCACTCTGTCACCCAGACTGTAGTGCAGTAGCCGCTCCCCACCACCGCAGCCTCGACTTGCTGGGCTCCGGCGATCCTTCCGCCTCAGCCTTCCGAGTAGCCAGAATTACAGGCATGCGCTACCACGCCCGGCTGATTTTTTTATTTATTGTAGAGATGCGGTCTCGCCACGTTGCCCAGGCGGGTCTCGAACCCGCGGGCTCAGGCAATCCACTCACCTCAGCCTCCCAAGGCGCAGGATTACAGGCTGAGCCACCGAGCCCAGCTGGGCATCAGGATTTTTAAACGTTTTAACTAAGTGATTCCATTATGTGGCCAAACTTGAGAGCCGCTGATGTTTGCCTACATAGAATACAAAACCTAAAACCCCTATCCCAGACAGTGAACCCTGTCTTCGCCCCACACAGAATCCTCAGACATCATTCTGTAAATGCCCGTCCTCGCTCTGTACAGGAACCTCTGCCTTCAACCTGACTTTCACCTCTTGGGTCCTCCTGACAGGTCCTGTGAGCCCCTTATCCCAATTTCTACCTGCCCCCCCACCCCTCAGGGCACTGACCTCACATCCTCTTGTCCCCTAGATTGTCAGCAAACGGGCAGGCACTCAGTGCACCAACTGCCAGACAACTACCACGACACTGTGGAGGAGAAATGCCAGTGGGGACCCTGTGTGCAATGCCTGTGGCCTCTACTACAAGCTACACCAGGTGATGCCTTGCCCCTCAGAGCCACACCTCTACTTTCTGTCCTCACACCACGCCTCCCCTCCTCACTCTGTTCCTGTTCTATCCTGAGCCTCCTCTCTTCCCCTCAGAACCTTTCCTTTTCCCTTCCCTTTCACTTTTCCGTCCTCTTCTTTCTCCTCTCTTCCTTCCTCCTCCATTACTTCCTCCCTCCCATCTCCTTCCGCCTCTACTTTCTCCCACCTCTAGTCATCAGCTAACTTCCACTTCTCTCCCCTAGACTTTGGGCAGCTCCTATCAGCCTTGGAGGCTTTCCCAAGAAGCTCAGGGCCTCACAACCTTGGGACTTGCTGTCCCATACCCAGGCACACTCCCCTAGTCCTATTCTCAAAGAAGTGGGGTGGAGAGGGCACCTCTGGTGGAGACAGAGAGACAAAGGTCTGGAGTTGGGAAACATCTGTGGCCTCCCTTTTGGCAGGTGAACCGACCACTGACCATGCGGAAGGATGGTATTCAGACGCGAAACCGCAAAGCATCCGGAAAAGGGAAAAAGAAACGGGGGTCCAGCCTGGGAGGTACAGGAGCAACTGAAGGACCAGCTGGTGGCTTCATGGTGGTGGCTGGGGGCAGTGGCAGTGGGAATTGTGGGGAAGTGTCCTCAGGCTTGACATTGGGCCCCCCAGGTACTGCCCATCTCTATCAAGGCCTGGGCCCTGTGGTGCTGTCAGGGCCTGTTAGCCACCTCATGCCTTTCCCTGGACCCCTGCTAGGCTCACCCACAGGATCCTTCCCCACAGGCCCAGTGCCTCCAACTACCAGCACGACTGTGGTGGCCCCACTCAGCTCATGAAGGCACAGAGGATGGCCATGGGGGAAGGAGTGGTGTCCCCCTTCTCCTGTAGCCAGCAGTCTGTACAATGTAACCCTCTGGGCCCCAGATACTCACAGGCCTGGACCTTCAAAGCTTTTGTAAAATAAAGCCACCAAAGTCCTGAAATTGGAGGTATGAGTCTGTGTGTGACTGAATAAACAGCAAAGCTAGATGGGGTGTGCGGCAGTGTCTGTGATTCTTTGATGACAGTATATGGCTGCAATGTATGATATGTGAGACTGTGTG
Organism: Carlito syrichta; assembly: GCF_000164805.1. Classification (NCBI taxonomy): domain Eukaryota; kingdom Metazoa; phylum Chordata; class Mammalia; order Primates; family Tarsiidae; genus Carlito; species Carlito syrichta. The sequence continues at coordinate 332,401 of NW_007252971.1, read as the reverse complement.
AGGTGGCACATGTGACACTTCGTGAGTGAGAGCTATGATGTGCAATTGCAACAGTATATGTGAAACTTTTTATGACAGCATCCGGGTGGTTCCATATGTCATGGTGAGAGTGTGCTGACTGTGGGGGTGATACCAGATGACTGTATGGGGGCACTGGAAGTGTATGTGCCAGAACAGGTGATGAGAAAGCATGCGGGAGGCTGGGCGTGGTGGCTCAAGTCTGTAATACCAGCACTTTGGGAGGCTGAGGCGAGAGGATTGCCTGAGCCCAGGGGGTTGAGACCAGCCTGGGCAACTTGGTGAGACCTCATCTCTACAATAAATCATAAAATCTAGCTGGGTGTGGTAACATGCACCCATAGTTCCAGCTAGTTGGAAGGCTGAGGTGGAAAGATCACCTGAGCCCAGCAGGTCGAGGCTGCGGTGGTCATGAGCATGCCACTGCACTCCAGCCTGGGCAACAGAGTGAGACATCAACTCAAAAAAAAAAGGAGAGAGAGAGAGACACAGAGAGAGAGAGAGAGAGAGAGAGAGAGAGACACTGGACACGACTTTGGGGGGGAAATCTTTGAATCAGTGTGACAGCATATGCACTGGGCACAGAATCTGACTGATAAATATTTCTGAAATGTTGAACAAGAACTGTGTATGATGGTGTGTATAGCATAACAGTATGACCATGATGGTGTGTGCGTCATCATGTCTTTGTGGGGTCCATTAACAGCAATACTTTCTGCAAGTCTCTGTGTATGGGTATGGGTGTATGTGCGCATTTCATGTGGCATGTGCCATGTCACAGTATCTCTGAGTGGCTGACAATGTGAGCAGCTCTATGTATATTTATTTGTGGAGAGCTCAACATGCAGAGTTTCAGTGGGTGTAAGTTAGGGACCCTCTTCCAAGGGACAAAAGACACATTCTGGAAAGGAAAGGGGGAAGGGTGGGGCTGGAATGGCAGCTAGCAAGGTCAGAGCCAGTGCTGGGGTGTGGGGTTGTCCATGGATCTTCCTGTCAGTTGTCTCTTATCTCTCTCAGCTCTGCTCTGCAGCCCTGTGGGAAATAGTAGAGAATGAGAAGGGGTGATTAGGAGGACAAAATTGGCTCTGGAGGCGATATTTAGACCCTGATAGGTAGGGAGCTCCGTACTACACCAACTTTCTCCCCAGCACTCCTACTCACCTGGGCGAGCTGCTCCCCCCAAAAGTGGAATCTGTTCTTCAATTTAACAAACACTTCAGAAGCAAACCCTGAGTCAGGTGACATCATAAGGCAGACTAGTTAAGAGGCGCACTGAAGGCCACACAGGTGTTAGCAAGGGGCTGTACCAGGCAGTCTGGGCCCAGAGTCTGCATGCTCAGCCTCTGTACTACCCAGCTGTTCCTCACAGCAAGCAGCACCCTCCACTGAGTACCTGCCCCGGGTTGGGAGACAGGCTGGGAGACTCTAGTTGCTTTAGCTCACTAACATCTGAAAAAGAACCTCTGAGGAAAATATACTCAGTCATTTTACTAATGAAAAATTGAGGCCCAGAACTGATGAGTAACTTTCCCTGACCACAGAGTTTAGAGTGGATCTTGGATGGGGTGACATCCCTGCCTTAGCAAATGAGTGCTGCTCACACTTAATTGAACTGATTCTCTCTTTTTTTTTGAGTTGGAGTCTCACTCTGTCGCCCAGACTGGAGTACAGTGGCCGCTCCCGGCCACC
>NW_007252971.1:322533-329973 GCF_000164805.1 Carlito syrichta | reverse complement strand
CACTGCACTCCAGTCTGGGCGACAGAGTGAGACTCCAACTCAAAAAAAAACACCAAAAAAACAAAAGCCACCTGCATGGCCTCCCCACAGAATCCCAGGCCCCACACCCTACAGGAGCCCCTGTCCTCTAGAAACCCCTCTCAGAACCTAAGCTGGACATGTGCCTGGCCCTATCTTGTAAGGAGCCCTGGGCCTCACCCCCTATAAGAACAACTGCCCCAGCCTGGTACAGGAGGCTAACTCTGGGACAGGAGGAACCCCTGTCCTCTCCTGTACAGGAACCGCTGCCTTACCCCAGTTAGGAATATCTGAATTCACATTGTAAGGAAGCCCCTGCACCACCCTGCCGGGAACATCTGTCCTGACCCTCCACATGACCCTCAATCTCCCTATAGAAATCCTGTCTTGACCTCAGACAGGAACAGCTCTGTCCTCACACTGTGCTGCAGCCTTGTCCTCCGGGTAGCATTTTTAAAAACACCTCATACACAATAAACCGAGATGTGAACCATGGACCTGGCTCTCTCCCTCTACAGAAATCCCTGTCCTCAACCTCTTCAGGGATCTTGACTGCTTGTGGAAGCCCCTGCCTTCATTGTTGATGATGACCCCTGACATCACCCTGCACAACAATCCCTGATTGCACACCCTATCCTGTAGAGTCCACAGGAACCCATGATCCAATTTTCAATATGAACCTCAGCTTTGAACTTGTATAGAAAACCTTTTCCTAACCTTGTGGCAAGCATACCTGTCCTGATCATTTACTTTAAGCTCCCAATTTCATCCTACACAGGCATCTATAGCCTCACCTGGTATAGGTGAGGGTGCCATTTGTATGGGTGCCATTTGCTGATGCTGCACAAGGCTCCCATCCTTACCTTGCATGAGCTACACTGTCCTGACCCTCTACAGAAAGCCTGGCCTTATAATTGTACCAGAACATCTAACCAGACTCTATATAAATCTTTTTCCTGAACCTGAATCGAAATCCTTCAATTTACTCACCTACCAGAACCTCTGATCTGGTCCTTTATAGGAAATCCTAACTTTACTCTCTGGAAACACTCTGCTGACCCTGAATAGGGAAGCCTAATGTGATTCTATAAAATAGCCTTTGCCCTAGCCTTGTCCTAGAAGCCCCACACTCACTCTATACAGGAACAACTGCCCTGACCCAACAGACGAAACAGTAACCTGAATCTCTGAAGGAACCGATGTCTTAACTCTACACAGGATCTTTGTTCTGACCCTGCACAGGACTACCCCTATGACTCCCAGCAGGAATCTGTGCACTGAGCTGGTACAGAAATTTGCTTTTTTTTTTTTTGAGTTGGAGTCTCACTCTGTCACCCAGGCTGGAGTGCAGTAGCACATTCAGAGCCACCCCAGCATTGACCTGCTGGGCTCCAGTGATTCTTCTGTCTCAGTCTTCCAAGTAACTGGAACTACAGGCATGCGCTACCACGTCTAGCTAATTTTTTATTTATTGTAGAGACAATGTATTGCTAAGTTGCTCGGGCTGGTCTCGAACCTGCAGGCTCAGGCAATCCAATTGCCTCGGCCTCCCAAAGTGCTGGGATTACAGGCTGAGCCACCGAGCCCGGCCTCTGATTTGCCTCCTTAGAGGAATCCAAGGAATGAACTAATGTAAAAACACTGACACTGTAGAGGAACTTCTGTTCTGAATTTGTTAAACCATCTGTAATCTTAATCACCAAGAACACCTGTCTAGAACTTATACAAGAACCCCTGGCCTAATCCTCAACGGGACTACTCAATCTGCCTGTCTCCAAGAACCTAGCTATAATCTTACGCAGAAATACCTGGCCTGAGTATCTTGTGATCCTCTGGCCTGACCATCTACAGAAAACCACTCTTCTGGCCTCAAAAGGAACATCTAACCTTAATCAGTACAAGGAAAAAAGGCGTTCACGTCCTTCTCTTTCACTTTACAGTGTCTCCAGCCCTCGTATTTTCCTACAAAACTGCTTCCTCATTCTCCTAACCCCAGACGGAAACACTAACCTGACTCTACAGAGAAACCCCTATGCCCACACAATAAAAGAATACCTATTCTAATGCTGTAAAGAAAATTTTCACCTGGCATGGTGGCTCATGCCTGTAACCCCAACACTTTGAGAGGCAGAGGTGAGAGGACTGCCTGAGCCCACGGGTTCGAGACCAGCCTGGGCAACTTGATGAGACCTTGTCTCTACAATAAGTCAAAAAACTTAACCAGGTGTGGTTCCAGCTACTTGGAAGGCTGAGGCAGAAGGACCGCTTGAGCCAGCAGGTCAAGGCTGTGGTGGCTGTTGAATGTGCCACTGCACTCCAGTCTGGGTGACAGAGTGAGACTCCAACTCAAAAAAAAAAAAAAAAAAAGAGCCGGGCTCGGTGGCTCAGCCTGTAATCCGACGCCCTTGGGAGGCTGAGGTGAGTGGATTGCCTGAGCCCGCGGGTTCGAGACCCGCCTGGGCAGGCGAGACCTCATCTTTACAATAAATTAAAAAAAAAAATCAACCGGGCATGGTAGCATGCACCTGTAGTTCCAGCTACTTGGAAGGCTGAGGTGGAAGGATCGCCGGAGCCCAGCAGGTTGAGGGTGTGGTGGCCGGGAGCGGCCATTGCACTCCAGTCTGGGTGACAGTGAGACTCCAACTCAAAAAAAAGAAAAAGAAAATGTTCTATGGCAATGCTGCCCAACAGAAATATGAGAGTCACATGTGTAATTTAAAACTTTCATGTAGCCACATTAAAAAGAGACAAAGACTGAGGCAGGAGAATAATTAGAGGTCAGAAATTCAAGATCAGCCTTGACAACACAATGAAATACCTTCTCTACAAAAAAATTAAAAAATTAGCCAGATGTGTGGTGGCACACACCTATAATCCTAGCTATTTAGAAGGCTAAGGCAGGAGGATGAGGATCACTTGATCCCAGGGGTTTGAGGCTGCAGTAAACTATGATCGTGCCACTGTACTCCAGTCTAGGTGACAAAGCAAGTCCCTGTCTCTTAAAAAGAGAAAGCAATGAAATTAGTTTGATTAACATATTAATATAATACTTTACCTAATACATACAATGACCCCTGATGTCACCCTGCACAACAATGATTTTAAACTTTTTATACTAAGTTTTTGAGGTCTGGTGTGTATTTTACATTTACAGCACATTTCAAGTTGAACTAGCTACATTTCAAGGGCAGTAGCCACATGTGGATTGGACAGCATAGCTCTGTGAAGTCTACAGAATCCTGTAGCAGACACTGCTATAGGCTTATCGAAACTGTTCTTTCTTCTTGAGCTCACTCTCTTTTTCAACCTCCCTTGAAGTTAGATGTTGGCATGTGAACAGAGTTTTGATCAATGTAATATGGGCAAAGGTGACATATACCACTTCCTGGCCTGGTCCATAAAAACCTCTCATGCAATCCTCCACTCTCTCTCCTTCTCCATCTGCCAACTGAAGAGTCATAACTTCAAGGACCTAGAGGAGAGCAGTCACAAAATGGAAGTTGCCTGGGTCCATGAATGATCAGTAAATACTCAGATTGGATTTTGTATGAGTAAGAAATAAACATGTATTTGTTAAGCCCCTGAAATTCTCGGGTTTATTATAGCAGCTAGCATAATATAGCCTCATTAATAAGAATCTCTTGGCCTGAATCTGGACATAAACACCTGATTTTACTATGGATATGAACACAAGCTCTGAACTTACACAGAAATATATCTGTGTTAGCTCAGTACTGGACCACCTGCTCTCTTTGTAGGAAACTGTCATAATGCAGTCTAAGAAGCCCCATTCTGAACTTGTACAGGAACCCATAGTCTGGAACTCTCTAGAATTTACTGTCTTGTCCTGTATAAACCTCTGCCTGACTCAGAACAACAGTATAGAAATTCCTGGAATCCCTGCTCTCACTCTGTCCAGGAACATCTGCTTGATCTTAGAGGAACACCAGAAGGTACCTGACCCTGTTCTCACACCTCACACAAAAGGAATACTTCTCCTCAGGAAAAAGAGAACCCCTGTCCTCATCCTGTAAAAAAATTCTAAGCAGATAAAGGAAACCAAGGACTTACCCTCTACAGCAGGGATTGGCAAACTATGGCTTTTGGACCAAAGCCAGACTGCAGGCTGTTTTTACATTTTTAAAGGGTCAGTTTTTTAAAAACAAGAAAAAAGAATATGCCACAGAGATCATATGTGTGACCTGTAAAGCCTAAAATATTTACTATCTGTCCCTTTAAAGTGGACGTTTGCTGACCCCTGCTCTACAGGAACCTCTCATGACTTCAGAAAAATGGGCCTTGGCCCTTTATAAGACTCCCTACTCTATTACTTTGCAGGCATCACAATCTTAGAATTTTCTTCACTGTTTATCATTGTATATTTTCTTTGGAGAGTGTAAAGGCTTAAAGGTGTTAGGTCTGTGATACTCTTGCGCTGAGACAAAAGACATGTTCAGGTAGAAGAGCGGAAAGGAAAAAGAGGTAGGAACTGGCGATCAGAAGGCACAGCTACTAGGCCGTGGGACTGTCAATCTGTTTGTCAGTCTGCGATGCTGAACCCTAGACCCCTTATCTCTCTAGCCCCAGCCTACAGCCCAGTAGGAAATGGTGGCGAATGAGAGAGGAAGATTAGGAGGACAAACCGGCCTCCTGCGGGGCAGATATTTAGACATTTAGACACGGGGTGGGAGTTGCAAGGCGGGGCGGGAACAGGGATAGCTCCCCCAACCCCCCAGGGGCACACATACTTTCCATACAGCTAAGGAGCAGTGGTTACCCTGTGGAGGGGGCAGATAGGAAGAGCTGCCACCCATAAGAAACTCGCCTCCCCAAGTCCATTCTGGCCCTGGGTACTATTATTATCACAATTTTCCAGATGAGGAAACTGAGCACAGAGCTGTTCAGTAACTTGCCCAAGGTCACATGGCTAAGTCCCGTAAACTCAGTTAGTTTCCTTATCTTTAGAGCAGACTTAATAACGGGAACTACCTCATAGAATTGTGGCTTATAGCAACGCCTGTCACAATAATATCTGCTATCATTACCACTACTTGCTTGCACTAAGATTCCTTCTACCTCATCACTCATTTTCACGGCAGAATAGCTAACATTCAGCGAGTGCTTCCTGTCTAGAGTCATAATGAATATGAACTCCAAAAACCTTCTCAATTTTTAGCAACATCACCACTCCCATTTTGGCTGCCACCAGCCGTCGTCCAGTGCCAACCTTGCTCTGGGCCCAACCACCAGCCCGCCTGCTCTACGTCATCACGGCGCGCCACGCGGGAAGCCGCGGGGGAGAGAAGACGACCCTTCCTAGCTCCCTTGCTTCCTTGCTTGTTCTCAAGACACCGCACAGCACAGTTGGCGCAGGTCCGGAGGGTTCCTAAGGTGACTGGACGGGGACGGAAGGACGGCGACTATGGCAGTCAGGACGCCAGCGGCGATAGCCGAGGCAAAGGATCTTGAGCCGGAGCCCGGACTTGAACCGCCGGCGACCGCTTCACGCAGGCGCAGTGCGGCACGCGTCGCGTCCGCATTCGCCGGCCCGCCGCCTGTGAGCTCGCGAGAGGTGCGGCCCGCGGTGGGACGCGCCTGCTGTGGGCGGGATCTGGGCGGGCAGCAGAGAGACCTGGCCCAATGGAAAAAAGAGGTTCTGGCACCCACGGCCTCACAGGTCGTCAGGAATTTGGCGGCGGGAGCCAAAGGCGGAGTTTGAGAAAGAGACTGCGCTCCGTGAGTGGAGCCAAGGGGATTGGCCGCGTCGACGGCGGAGGCGGGGAGGGGGCGGAGGCTGACGGAAGGCGGCTCGCGACTGGCTGAGGGACTTGGCGAAGCGTTAGGGGTAGGGTCTGGGCAGGGGGTGGGGTCTGGTGGAAGGAAAGGGGCAGTCCCCTGAGGAGCCGGGCTTGTTGAAACGTGAGGGGCGGGATCTGACGGAGTGGAAGGTACCGGTCCGATCCGATAAGGGGTGGAATTAAGGCTGGGCTGGGGCTGGCCGAGCGAAACGGTGGGCGATTATCCTAAGCGATGGCCTGGAAAAGGCAGTTTTGTGAAGGGATGGGGTCTGGGCGAGGCTTAGAGGAATGAAAGGCTATGGGGATGGGGTTCGGTAGAGTGAAAGGGGCGGTGCTTGGCTGGAAAGGGCAGGCCCCTGAACGGACTGAGTGAGCCTCGGGGCTAATTGCTCAGTGAAAGGGGCAAGACGGGGGAAAGAATCATGGAAAAGGGGTGGGGTCCAGTGGGCCGGACGGGGCGGGATCAGGTGGAGTGGACACCTGAGTGGAGTCTCGGAGACGGCCTTGAGAGAGGCGGAGTATAATAGTGGGAAATAGGATAGCGTCTAGTAGAGGGGGCGGGGCCTGGAAAGGGGCAGGGAAGTGGGGTCCTCAGGGCACACCAGCCCCCTCACAGTCACCCCCACCCCTCCCAGAACCGCATCAGCGACGAAGTCTCCTCAACTATGACTTCCACTGGTCAGGATTCCATCACAACCAGACAGCGAAGGAATAGGAATAACAACCCCCAGTCGCCCCCTCATGTCTCCAGTGTCACCTCGGTGAGGCCCTGGACCTGTCCTGATGAGGAGGAGGGAAAACAAGCCGGTCATGCCCTTGACTCTGACCCTTCTCTCTGATTGGCAGAAGCGAAGCATTAAAAAGGGTGCCGTGCCCCGCTCCAGCCCCAATCTAGCAGAGGTAAAGAAGAAAGGCAAAATGAAGAAACTCGGCCAAACAACTGAAGAAAACCTCATCGTGGCGCTGCAAGGGATGGTGAGAGGACCCTGGCCGTGAGATAACCTCCTGTGGCAATCAAAACCCAGAGGTTCCCCCACCCTGGACAATTTAGGATGTTCTGTTTTACTAAGGTCCTAAATCTATCTCCCTTTTTTCCCTTGCAGGATCTGAACCTTGAGGCCAAGGCATTGGCTGGCACTGGCTTGGTGCTGGATGAGCAGCTAAATGGATTCCACTGTCTCTGGGATGACAGGTGAGGCTGGGTCCTCCAGGCTGCCCCCAGACCACAAAAATACACACACTTATAGCCCATTAGCAAAAACTAATCCTTTCTTACACTAGCCTGGAGATTGTAAGCAGATGATTTAGAAGGTGAGATTCACATTTGAAAGGGTTCTTCTTACATAGCCACCAAGCATTTATTGAGTGCCTACTGTGTGTGAAGAGTTGATAATATAAATGTGCTGAACAAGACAGACAGGGTCCCCTCTCAGGGACTTGATCAGTGAGTAGGAAGGCAGATCATTAAATAGCCAGCAGAATTATGAGGTGTTTAATGAAAATGGACTTAAGACCAAGAGATTCAAAAGTGTTAAATACAGCCGGGCTCGGTGGCTCAGCCTGTAATCCCAGCACTTTGGGAGGCTGAGGTGAGTGGATTGCCTGAGCCCGCGGGTTTGAGACC
>NW_007252971.1:313393-322254 GCF_000164805.1 Carlito syrichta | reverse complement strand
GGCTGCGGTGGCCGGGAGTGGCTACTGCACTCCAGTCTGAGTGACAGAGTGAGACTCCAACTCAAAAAAAAAAAGTGTTAAATAGAGGACCCTAGCTAGCATCCAGGGTTCCCAGAAGCCTTCTTCAGGGAAGGGACGTTTGTGCTGAAGCGAAAGGATTACACCTCACATTTGTTCTACATTTCAAAAGAATCAGCAAATTCTTTTGGTTTGAAATATATTCAGTGTCTGACCTTCCTCATCACCTCCACTGCCATTGCTCTCCTAGACTTGCAGAGGCCTCCTCTCTGGTCTCCTGCTTCTAGCCTCACCCCTGTTGTCTCTTCTTCACACAGCAGACCAGAAAAATATGCTTGAGATAATGTTCTCTTTCTTAAAATACTTTAAGGGCAAACTGCTGCCCTCAAGGTAAAGTCCAAATTCTTCATCCCAGCCTTGAAGGTTCCACGTGATCTGGCTCCATATCACTTTTGTGACCTCATCAGCCAATCCTCACCCTCATTCACTTCACCCTCACTAGTCTGCTTGCTGTTCTTCCAACATGCCGGGAGCCCTCTCACCCCTTGCTTATGCCTTAACCTATCCCTTTTCCAGAGATTCCTTTCTACCTTTTCTCCCAGATAACTTTCACATTCCAATGTGACTTTCTCAGAAAGGCCTTTGCCTGGTCACTACTGTACCCCAACACCTGATCTTAGATATTTTCCTAGCCCATGACATTGTTTGTTAATTTTTTTACTATACTTATGTGTTTGCCAGTTTAATCTGTCTCCCCTATTCCAACCTAAGACTAACGCATGTTTGCAAAAGACTTCATTTATGGAATACATATTTACCCTCTATTGAGGAACTAGGTATACAACAGAAAACAAAACAAAAACCTCTGTCTTCAGGGAGAAGGGGAAAGACAGACAGTAAACAAACAAACCAAAAGTAAAGATGTGGTGTGCTAGAAAGAGCTGTGCTATGGAGAAGCACTAAAGGGAGAGGATAGTAGTAGAAAGTGAAGTAGAGGGGAGTCTAACAGAGGCAAGGGAGTAAGCCATGGAGATAGCTGGGAGAAGAGTGTTCTAGACTGGGAAGAGTGCTTGGTTGATTGAGGACCAGGGAGGAGACCAATAGAAGCAAAGCGAGGGAGGGAGAGACTGGTAGGAGAGGGAGTCAGAAGTGATGGGGGACAAGTGTTTAGGGCCTTCTGGGCAGGGGTAGACTTTGACCTCAGAGGGACATGATCTGATTAGGGTTTTAACCAATGTCTGGCTGCTGTATGCAGAAAGGACTGTTGGGGGAGTGAGGGCAGAAGCAGGGAGGCCCAGGAGGAGATGACAGGACAACCCAGGCGGAAGGTTATGACAGTAGCAGTGGTGGTGGTGAGAAGAGGGTCAAGCTCTAGGGCTGACACCACAGTTTTGTGAACAGCTGTGGACGGGTGGATGGGGAGGTGTAGTGAAAGCAGATGTGGTGCTTCCCAGTGTCCCTGTGTATGTGTGCGTGTGCACGTGTGTGTGTGCGCGCGTGCGCGTGTGTGCGACACTGCATCTCCATCTCCCAGCTTCCCTGAAGGCCCTGAGCGGCTCCATGCCATCAAGGAGCAGCTGATCCAGGAGGGCCTCTTGGATCGCTGTGTGTCCTTTCAGGTAAGTCCCATGGCCAACACTCTGGGTGAAGGGCAAGGAGCTGGTGTGACCTGGGCATAGCTTGTACCTTAGCTCTTTATTCCTCATGTCTCCCCAGGCCCGGTTTGCCGAAAAGGAGGAGCTGATGTTGGTTCATAGGTAAAGGTTTCGGAGCCTTGTAGGGATGGGAAGGAGCCTCTCCTGGTTGGCCCAGGACAGGCTGAATGCTTTGGGAAGGAATGTCATGGACTCTATGGCCAACCTTGGGCAAGTCATTGAGCCTCTCTGAATCTGTGTCATCACCTGTAACATGGGAGCTAGTAAACATAAGTTCCTCAGGAGGGTTCAGTGTGTGTCAGGTGCTTAGAATGGGGCCTAACGTTTCATCACCCGTGATGAACTGTTGTTATAATGTGGTTATATGAACAGATGGTGGATGTGTGGACAGAGTGATCAGGGGGTTCTCTCAGGGGGCTGCAGGAACCCAGCGTAAGAGACCTGATGTAGTGTGGCTCAAGGAAAGCTAGCTTAGCAGAACGGGTTTCTGAGCTGAGCTTCAAGAGGAAAAAGAGAATGAGTCAGATGAGGAGGTTGTGGGAAGGGAAGATCAGACAGCTGGAACAGTCTAGCCAAAGGCCTGGTAGTAGGATTTGGTATGGCTAGAGAAGAGGAGCAAAGAATATTACTGGAATTGAGGTGGACTAGGGAAGAAACAGAATGTATCCTATGTCGCAGCCATTCCCCCAAGTTAACAGTTGGGGAGGCCTGATTTGACCAGGGTTCCAGCATGTGGATAGCTCAGCTGGGGAAGGGATAGGGCCCTGACTCAGGGCTGGGGAGGAGTCAAGACCCTGAATCTCGTCCCCCATCTGTGTCTAGCCTAGAATACATTGATCTGATGGAGACGACGCAGTACATGAATGAGGGGGAACTCCACAACCTTGCAGACACCTATGACTCAGTTTATCTGCATCCGGTATGGATGAGAACCGTGGGGGCAGGGAGTGGTGGCAATCCTTGAGTCCCCCATGTCCAGCTCACCCTGGGGGAAGCAGCTGAGTGATAAGGCTGCTCTCTCCCTCACTCCCTCTGTGACTTCCCACTGTCTCTCCAGAACTCATATACCTGTGCCTGCCTGGCCTCAGGCTCTGTTCTCAGACTGGTGGATGCGGTCCTGGGGGCTGAGATCCGGAATGGCATGGCCATCATTAGGTAGGACCTTCCAGCATTTGACTTTTTACATTTTTTAAAAGTCCTTCCTTTAAATGTGAAATGTATTAGCATGGGTCATATAGTCAAGAGGTTCAAGAGTCAAAGGGTATAAAGGGGACTACAATAAAAAGTCTCTCTCCCATCTTTGTCACCCAGACACCTGCTTCCTCTTGTGGGAGGTAGTCATCGAACCAGTGACTCACATGTCCTCCCAAAAATAGTCTTATTCAAGGAATAAATGTCAGATTTCATTAATTCTAAAGTGTACATTTTTTCATATTCATAACATCTCAAAATCCAGATGTATCCTACAAACAATGACATGTCAATTTCATTGGCAGCATTTTCTGCCTTGTTGTTGGCATGTAAAATCATGGTATATCTTATCATTGGCATCCCAGAATTGATGAAATGCCGAAAATATGACCTTTTTCCTCCCTTCCCTCTTTTTAACCATAAATGATTATAGCACTTGCTACCCTCCCTTCCATACCATACACTTTCACTTACTTATCTTAGAAAGCTTTCTCTAACAGTATGTAGCTTAGGCCCTGGTAGAAAGCCATTGTGTAAATGCACTTTTAAGTTAACTAGTCCCTACTGATGGGCATTTTGGCTCTCCCCAGTCATTTGCTGTTTCGAAAAAAGTCACAGCAAATATGATAGTATATTTATAAACATGTTATTTCACCCTTTTTGTTATATAGGTTGTGGGCTAAGTCCCCACAGCAGAATGACTGGGTATGAGAATGTATGCACTGACATTCTTAATGAACATTTTCAAACATCCTGTAGAGAGAGATCAGCAGATTGGGGCAGAGGTGAAGGTTCAAGACCCCCAGTTACTCAGTTCCTGGAAGATTTTTAAGCATCAGTATTAGAAGAATTGGTAGTCCAGGATTAGGGACCAGGGGAGAGTCTGTCTCTGCAGAGGTTGACCCCCAATCTTTGGCCTTCCTTGTCCTGCCTAGGCCTCCTGGACATCATGCCCAGCACAGTTTGATGGACGGTTATTGCATGTTCAACCACGTGGCTGTGGCTGCCCGCTATGCTCAACAGAAGCACAGCATCCAGAGGTCAGCAGCAGAGGGCAGGTGTGATGGGGGTGGTACTGGGTGAATATCCTGGTCTGGACCCTTCCTCCAGATACACCTTACTCTTCTTGCACAGAGTTCCCTCTCTCTCCCACTTACAGGGTTCTTATCGTGGATTGGGATGTACACCACGGTCAAGGAACACAGTTCACCTTTGACCAGGACCCCAGGTACAGCTCAAGTCCCACATTAGGTGTTAGACTCCCAGCCACCTCCCACTCTTATGGGCCCAGCCAGAAGGAGTTCAAAGGAAGAGAAGGCATTCACATTCATTGGGCCTGTCCTGGGACTAGGATCTGTGCTGCTCTCTGTGTGTCTACTGTCTCTCCTAATGTTACTCTGAGGCAGGGACTGTTGGGTTCACCATTTTGCAGATGAGGAGAACTGAGGCTTACAGGTTAAGAGGTCACAGAGAAGAATTAGGAGAGATAGGATTTGACCCACAAACATTTGAAAATCGTGTTCACAGCCGGGCTCGCTGGCTCAGTCTGTAATCCCGTGCCTTGGGAGGCTGAGGTGAGTGGATTGCCTGAGCCTGCGGGTTTGAGACCCGCCTGGGCAACCTGGCCAGACCTCATCTCTACAATAAATTAAAAAATTAGCCGGGCATGGTAGCGCGCACCTGTAGTTCCAGCTACTTGGAAGACTGAGGTGGAAGGATTGCCGGAGCCCAGCAGGCCGAGGCTGCGGTGGCCGGGAGCGGCCGCTGCACTCCAGTCTGGGTGACAGAGTGAGACTCCAACTCAAAAAAAAAAAAGAAAATCGCGTTCACTGATTTACTCTTGAATTGGAGTGAACCTCAAATCACTACCTTATTTTTTCTAATTGTGGCAATACTGCAAAGTATTTATTTAAAAAATTAAATAAATTTACGTTTAATCTGAGTCTCCTATAATTCCCATCACCTCAAAAATAACTGTTGACAGGTTATGTCCTTACAGATTTTTTTCTATAAATGTATAAATATTTATTATTGTCATTATTATTATCAATAGCACACTGCTAATGGAATACTTCTCTACATGTTTTTCAGCAACTTGCTTTTTTCATTGCATATTATGGACTCCATGTTGGCGTCTCCAAAACATCTTGTGCTGGGCATGGTTGCTCATGCCTGTAATCCCAGTACTCTGGGAGACTGAGGATTGCCTGAACTCAGGGGTTCTAGACCAGCCTGGGCAACATGGCAAGACCTCGTCTCTACAATAAATCAAAAAAATTAGCCAGGTGTGGTGGTGATGCGCCTGTAGTTCTAGCTACTTGGAAGGCTGAGGCAGAAGGATCACGAGCCCAGCAAGTCAAGGTTGTGGTGGCTGTGAGCATGCTACTGCACTCCAGACTGGGCACAGAGTGAGACTCCAACTGAAAAAAAAAGCATCTTGTTCTTTGTAGTATGCCATTTTATGGCTGTACCTCTGGTCATTTAACCCTGGAACATATAAGATGCTTCCCAGTTTTTACTATTACAGGCAATTCTACCATGATTAGTCTTGTAAATATATACTTTTGTACTTCTCTGAGTATATCTGTAGAATGAATTTCTAATTGTGAATTGCTGGGTCAGAGGGTCAGTATGCTTTAAAGTCTGGTATTGGCCAAGCTCGGTGGCTTGTGCTTATAATCCCAGCACTTTGGGAGGCCAAGGCAAAAGGATTGCCTGAGCCCAGGAGCTCGAGACCAGCCTGGGCAATAAAATAAAAAAATTAGCTGGGCAGAGTGGTACATGCCTATAGTCCCATCTACTCAGGAGGCTAAGGCGGAAGGTATCCCCTGAGCCTAGCAGGTCGAGGCTGTGGTAGCTGTGATCTTGCCAGTGCACTCCAGCCTGAGCGACAGAGCGAGACTCTGACTCAAAAAAAAAGAAGTTAAAAAATAATCTGGTATACTGCCAGACCTCCCTACGGGGAATACCAGCTTACCCTTCCTGCAGAAAGTGATGGAGCAAGTCCTTGTCAGTAGGGCACATTAGTAAGTACAGGTTGAGTGTCCCTTTTCTGAGATGCCTGAGACCAGAAGTGTTTCAGATTTCATATTTTTTCAAATTTTGAAATATTTCCATTATACTTAGTGGTTGAGCATTTCTTTTTTTTTTTTTTTTTTTTCTTTTGAGTTGGTGTCTCACTCTGTCACCCTGACTGGAGTGCAGTGGCACACTCATGGGCTCAGGTGATCTTTCCGCCTGCCTTCCAAGTAGCTGGAACTACAGGCGTACACCACCACACCCAACTAATCTTTTGAATTATTTATCTTTTTATCTTTTGAGGTCTTGCCATGTTGCTCAGGCTGTCCTGTGGGCTCAGGCAATTTTCTTGCCTCTACTTCCCAAAGTGCTGGGATTACAGGGGTGAGCCACCGCACCCAGTTGTGGTTGAGTATTTCTAGTCTGAAGATTCAAAATCTAAAATGCTCCAATGAGCATTTGCTTTGCACATCCTGTTGGTAAAAAGTTTCATTATTTAGAGCATTTCAGGATTTGGATTTCTGGAATAGGGATGCTTAACCTGCATTGCTTTATCCAGCCTTCTATCCAACTGACTACATAGAATCCACTTTTTTCTGCTTAGATTCTGAGTTCCTATGGCCCCTCACCCAGTCTAGGTTGGTTGTTCCCTAGACGTTGTTTTATGTTGTAGTGTTCAATGTTGCTGACAAGTATCTGCTTTTCACTCCTTTCCAAGTAATCTGTTTTCCTCTCTGCAAGGTTTTGGGTTCTTCTCTTTATCCTTGGTGTTCTAAACTTTCACCTTGGCCCTCTCATTCTGCTTAGCAGTGGGTAGACATTCTACATCTGAAGACTTGTGCCTTTCTTTTTTTTTTTGAGTTGGAGTCTCACTCTGTTGCCCAGACTGGAGTGCAGTGGCTGCTCCCGGCCACCACAGCCTTGACCTGCTGGACTCTGGCGATCCTTCCGCCTCAGCCTTCCAAGTAGCTGGAACTATAGGCGCGCGCTACCACACCCAGCTAATTTTTTGACTTATTATAGAGATGAGGTCTCACCAAGTTGCCCAGGCGGGTCTCGAACCCGCGAGCTCAGGCAATCCACTCACCTCAGCCTCCCAAGGCGTGGGATTACAGTCTGAGCCACCGAGCCTGGCTTGTGCCTTTCTTAAAACCTTGGTAGTTCGCTTCTATTATATCTCTTATAATTTCTTCTTTGTTTTCTCTGTTCTCTCTTTCTAGGACTCTTGTTAGTCAGATGTTAGGCCTCCTGATTTTATCCTTTATGTCTTTTATTTTTTATCTCATGTTTTTCATCTCTTTACCCCTTTGCTCTGTGTCCTAGGAAATTTCCTCAACTTTATCTTCAAGCCCTTCTGTTGAATTGTGTATTTAGGCATTCTTCTAATCTCCAAAAGCACTTTCTTCCCTTCTGTTTCTTTGCATTCTCGTTCCTGATCTTGTTTTTATTTTTATTTTTTTATTTATTATTATTTTTTGTTTTGTTTTGTTTTGTTTTTTTGAGTTGGAGTCCCACTCTGTCGCCCAGACTGGAGTGCAGTGGCCGCTCCAGGCCACCGCAACCTCGACCTGCTGGGCTCCGGCAATCCTTCTACTTCAGCCTTCCAAGTAGCTGGAACTACAAGCGCACGCTACCACGCCCGGCTAATTTTTTTGATTTATTGTAGAGATGAGGTCTCGCCAAGTTGCCCAGGCGGGTCTCGAACCCGCGGGCTCAGGCAATCCACTCACCTCAGCCTCCCAAGGCGCGGGATTACAGGCTGAGCCACCAAGCCCGGCCCTGATCTTGTTTTTATAGAGTACTAATTGGAAGTGAATTAAGTTTCTTCTGTTCTCTGAATTATGTTGCTCTATTGTGGGACTGGTTGAATTGTTTTTTCTTGGACCTTCTCTTTCATGCTGGTAGTTTTCCTCAGATATTTAGTGCTCCTTATTTGGCTATTTATACCCAAGAATGAAGGACTGCTGTAGAGGGTGTCATGGGACTACTCTGCTGTGGTATGTGTGGGCCTGTTTTCCTGAAAAGCATTTCCCCGTATGGGTACAGGGAATGTCCACTGGCAGGTCTCAATTTTAGGAAGTGTGAGCAAGGACCCAGACATTAGATGGGACACTGCTAAATGCCAGAAAAAAAGAGGTCTTTTCGAGCCGGGCTCGGTGGCTCAGCCTGTAATCCTGCGCCTTTGGGAGGCTGAGGTGAGTGGATTGCCTAAGCCCGCAGGTTCGAGACCCACCTGGGCAACTTGGTGAGACCTCATCTCTACAATAAATCAAAATGAGCCAGGCGAGGTAGTGCGTGCCTGTAGTTCCAGCTACTTAGAAGGCTGAGGTGGAAGGATCGCCAGAGCCCAGCAGGTCAAGGCTGTGGTGGCTGGGAGCGGCCACTGCACTCCAGAATGAGACTCCAACTTAAAAAAAAGAGGTCTTTTCTTTGGGGTGATGTCTCTTTTTTCCCTCAGCCTTGTCAAAGATGTGTCTGTTTTACTTATCTTTTCCTCTCTAACTTTCAGCTTTTTTGGTCATCTCTACTGTTTTATTGTAGGTTTTTGTACTCCAATAATGTTTCTGTTTTTATCCTTCTTATTTCCTCCTATATTCTTTATTTTGTTCATTTCTGGCTTCTTGGGTTGAATGCTTCAACATTTATCAACTCACTGGCCAATCTTGTTTCATCTCTACCTGTACTCATAACCCTCTCCTGTTTTGTTTTGAAGTTAATCTATACACCATATAATTTCTTCTGTAAATATTTTAGGATGCATCTCTCAAATATAAGGACACTTTTTAAAAAAGTATTACCTCAGTATCATACCTGAGAAAAATTAACAAAAATTCTTTTTAGGCCGGGCTCGGTGGCTCAGCCTGCAATCCCAGCGCTTTGGGAGGCTGAGGTGAGTAGATTGCCTGAGCCCACGGGTTCAAGACCCACCCAGGCAACTTGGTGAGACCTCATCTCTACAATAAATCAAAAATTAGCCAG
>NW_007252971.1:299971-312871 GCF_000164805.1 Carlito syrichta | reverse complement strand
CACGCCCAAATAATTTTTTATTTATTGTAGAGATGAGGTCTCACCAAGTTGCCCGGGTGGGTCTTGAACCCACGGGCTCAGTCAATCCACTCATCTCAGCCTCCCAAAGGCATGGGATTACAGGCTGAGCCACCAAACCTGGCTTCTTTTTGTTTTGATAGATGCATTGGAGGCTATCACTGTGTGTTCTTTTGTGGATGCAATATTTACTACATGCATAAACATGAATAATTATGAATATATTCAGTACATCATATATACATGAAAGAAAAACTATCCATGCCCTTGGATCTCCAAGCTCCCCGCCTCTCAGTCTCTTAACTCCAGTAGCAGGGAGACAAATTGGGCATTCCTTAAAATGCTGTTATGAAGACAAGGAAAGAAGGTGAACTAAAGCTAAGTAGTTAAAAGAAACAAGTAAATGTGATGAATTGATGACTCAGTGAATTGGCTCTTCAGAATGGATTTTGTGTGCATTGACCTGGATCTGTGCTTGACTTCTCCAAAAGAGAAACCTCAGGTCATCTTAGGTACCCGCCCCCTGCTCAGCATGGGACAGGGCTACCTGGGGCCCCTGGAACCGCAAAGTCTACTTTTCTAGAAGTATATTTGTCTCTTACTGTCTTACATCTTTTATCCCATTCTCTGTCTTTCTGGGTTGATACTTGTTTAAAATTCCTTTACTGTATTTACACTGGAGTCGTAGAAGGGCAAGGGGATAAGCTTGTGCTATCAGTCCGCCACTTGTGGTTGGTCACACTTACTTTAAAATCCCTTTCTGTTTGTTTATAAACTTAAGTTTCCTTGGGTGCTAGTTCTGTTTGTTGATTCTGGTGACTCTCCTGCGAAGTTGGCTTTCTTCATATCTTTTCTTTATTCTTTTCTATCCCTGATGATAATTTTTATATCCTATTGTATATTTCTCTTCCTCTAATGGTTAACTTACTAAAAGTTTAGAGCCACTATCTATCAACATCAAAAATAAAACAATCATCCTCGCTGGGCTCGGTGGCTCAGCCTGTAATCCTGCGCTTTGAGAGGCTGAGGTGAGTGGGTTCGAGACCTGCCTGGGCAACTTGGCGAGACCTCATCTCTACAATAAGTCAAAAAATTAACCAGGTGTGGTATTGCGCGCCTGTAGTTCCAGCTACTTGGAAGGCTGAGACGGAAGGATCGCCGGAGCCCAGCAAGTCGAGGCTGTGGTGGCCGGGAGTGGCCACTGCACTCCAGTCTGGGTGACAGAGTGAAACTCCAACTCAAAAAAAAAAAAAGAAATCCTCCTCACCTACTCAAGACCAGAGGTTTTGTGTGAGTTTTGTTCCCCAATTCTAAGATGTATTTCCTCAATTTTAAGAATCATTTTATATCAATTGCATTAAATTTCACAACCACATTATTAACACTTGTTAAAATATGCCTTGCCTGGTGCTGTGGCTCATGCCTGTAATCCCAGCACTTTGGGAGGCAGAGGTGAGAGGATTGCCTGAGCCCAGGGGTTTGACACCAGCCTGGGCAACTTGGCGAGACCTCGTCTCTACAGTTAGTCAAAAAATTAGCCAGGTGTGGTGGCACGTGCCTGTAGTTCCAGCTACTTGGAAGGCTAAAGCAGAAGAATTGCCTGAGCCCAGCAGTTCGAGGCTGTGGTGGCTGTGAGCATGCTACTGCACTCCAGCCTGGGAGGCAGAGTGAGACTCCAACTAAAAAAAACAAAAAACAAACTGTTAACTTGATCTAGATTCATTGCTTACTACTATTTCTTACTTTCCCCTAAAAAGAAAAAAAGCTGCCTTAGATTCTGGAACAAGGTGGAGGGTAAATAAATAAATGAATGAATGGGTGAGTGGGCAGATAGATGGATGATAGATAATTCATTTTGCTTTCTCCTCACAGTCCCCTGCTGGGCTTTCTGTCAGAACGTGTACATCATGGTCTTTCCATTATCTGCTTTGCATGTCAGTCCCTCCCACCCCTCTGAGTGTTTGCTCTCTCACCTATGTATAAAATAGAAGATGAGCCGGGCTCGGTGGCTCAGCCTGTAATCCCGCGCCTTTGGGAGGCTGAGGTGAGTGGATTGCCTGAGCTCGCGGGTTCGAGACCCGCCTGGGTGGCGAGACCTCATCTCTACAATAAATCAAAAAATCAGCCGGGCATGGTAGCACGCGCCTGGAATTCCGGCTACTTGGAAGGCTGAGGCGGAAGGATCGCCGGAGCCCAGCAGGTCGAGGCTGCGGTGGCCAGGAGCCGCCACTGCAGTCCAGTCTGGGTGACAAAGTGAGACTCTAACTCAAAAAAAAAACCAAAACAGACAAAATAAATAAATAAAATAAAATAGAAGACGTAGTAGGGGTGATCTATAAGGTGTTAGGGAGAATGACCTGCCCCTTCACTGGCTCATAGCAGCCCAAGCCAGCACCTCCTTTCTAGCTCCACCCACAGAAGCAAGTGCCACCCTTCCTCACCCTTAGCCCCTGGGTCTCCCCACTTCCTTCAGAGGAATCACTTAGCTCCCCTGAAACTCTTTTCAGCCCTAGTTGGTCTTCTCCAGCTAAGAGCCCACACCCCCTGTGAGCCTCCAATGTCACAGGGTTTGACCTGCAGTTAATATCTTGGTGGCAGGGACAGGTGGTGGGCAGATATGAGCTAGAGTTCTGCACAGTGTCAGAAGCCCCTGGGAGCTGAGATAGACCTGAGAGCTGAGCCTGAAGTTGGGTGGGCACCAAGCAGGCAGTGATGTTTGCTGAGGGAAAAGTTCCGGTGGGAAACCAAATGAATGAGTGAGGCAATAGCTAAATAAATGGAAGAATTAATGATTGGAAGATGCATAAATTAATGACTGAATGGAAGGACAAATTAATGAAAAATGGAGGTGTGAATTTAAAAATTAATGAGTGAGAGAATGAATGAGTAGTTGAATGGGGAAACAAGTGATTGAGGAAACTGGCAACTGTGGGTTGCAGGTTTCTGGGAGGATTGACTTTGTTCCAACTCCCTCATCTCTTTTCTCTACCCCCAGTGTCCTCTATTTCTCCATCCACCGCTATGAGCAGGGTCGGTTCTGGCCCCACCTTCAGGCCTCTAACTGGTCCACCACAGGTTTTGGCCAAGGCCAAGGATATACCATTAATGTGCCTTGGAACCAGGTCAGCATCTGCTTACCCTCTGCCCCCAAGTGAAATCCAGCCCCACTCTTCTGCCACCTCGGGGCAGGTGGCTGAACATCCCCCATCATGCCTCTATGTCTGCAGGTGGGGATGCGGGATGCCGACTACATTGCCGCTTTCCTGCACATCCTGCTGCCAGTCGCTCTTGAGGTCCTGAGGGTCTGGGGTGTGTTGGGGAAGGGGTGATGTTGATGGATGGGCCGTGAAGGCAAGTAGCCTCATGTAGTCCGTTCCCCCCTCAGTTCCAGCCTCAGCTGGTCCTGGTGGCTGCTGGATTTGATGCCCTCCAAGGAGACCCCAAGGTAAGGCGGGCTCCTTGGGGTGGCCAGTGGACAGAAGGGGCTGCATGCAGCCAGGCTGACCTGCCATGTTTCCCCAGGGTGAGATGGCTGCCACTCCGGCGGGATTCGCCCAACTAACCCACCTGCTCATGGGTTTGGCGGGAGGCAAGCTGATCCTGTCTCTGGAGGTGAGTGACTCACCTATGTCTCAGCCTGTGGATCCTGGAGGACTTAAGGACACAGCTTACAAGTCCACCAGGAGTTCCTGGTCCAGCATGTCACTAACCAGCGGGACAACCTTGCATAGGTCACTTCACTTCTTTGTGCCTTTGCTTTCCTTCTCTAAAATGGGCATAATAATAACGGTAATCACCTCATATTGTTCAGTGAGTTAAATGAGGGTACCCTCTAAGTTCCTTGTTGCTTGACACATAGTATGCACCCTGGTATCGTTGCTGTTATTATTATTGTGGTCATTATTCTTTCCTGGTAACATCCGGTCCTTTTCTGACCCCCCTAACAATTCCTCTCCTCAGGGTGGCTACAATCTCCGCTCCCTGGCTGAGGGTGTCAGTGCCTCGCTCCATACTCTTCTGGGAGACCCCTGTCCGATGCTGGAGTCCCCTGGTGCCCCCTGCCTGAGGTGAGTCCAGGTGGTAGAGGGGAAAAGTGAGAGACTCACTGCCTACCCAGGGGCTATTGCATCACGTTTTCTTCTGCCCTCTAGTGCCCAGGCTTCACTCTCCTGTACTCTGGAAGCCCTCGAGCCCTTCTGGGAGGTCCTTGTGAGACCAGGTAGGAAATGGGGAACCAGCTTGGTGGGGGTTGGGCATGGAACCTACTGATGGGGAGATTCTGTTCCAGAACCCCTCTGACTTTCCTGGGCCGCCGTGGTGAGGGAGGGTCAGGCCCGCTGTTTCCCTGGGCCCTGGTTTCAGGCCTCACACTCCTTGTTCTGTTTGGGTCACCTGAGTTCCAGAGTATGATGGAGATCAAGATTGAAAGGGTAGGATGACCGTGACTTCCCTTTGTAGCTGAAACTCTAGAGGAAGACAACATGGAAGAGGACAACACAGAGGAAAACGAAGAGGAAGGACCTTGGGAGCCCCCTGTACTCCCAATCCTGACATGGCCGGTGCTGCAGGCTCGCACGGGACTGGTCTATGACCAACGGATGATGAGTCACTGCAACTTATGGGACAGGTATGTAGTCAGAGGGCTGGATAAGTGGGTGTGGGATCCTTCCCCTCAGGCACTAAGCCCCTACCTCTCTTTTGCCCTCACTGCTAGCCACCACCCCGAAATGCCCCAGCGCATCTCACGGATCATGTACCGTCTGGAGGAGCTGAGCCTTGCCAGGCGCTGCCTCACCCTGCCTGTGCGCCCTGCCACAGACTCCGAGCTGCTCACCTGCCACAGGTCAGACCCCCCATGCCTGGGGTGGGTGGGCTCCCCGGGCTGTGGGTGGAGCCTCGGGGGCTAAAGCCTGAGGTTTCTATCCCTGGTGTGTGGAGCTGCTGTGGGACTGGAGAGGGGCCCAAGTTCCTATCTCAGGGGCGGGGCCCAGGGACAGGATGGAGCTTCCTCAGAGTCCGCTGGGCACTCCTCTCTGTGCCTGCAGTGCTGAGTACTTGGGTCGCCTCCGGGCCACGGAGAAGATGAAAACCCGGGAGCTGCACCGTGAGAGCTCCAACTTTGACTCCATCTACATCTGCCCCAGCACCTTTGCCTGTGCGCAGCTGGCTACTGGTGCTGTCTGCCGCCTGGTGGAGGCTGTGCTTGCAGGAGAGGTGCGCCCTCTTTGGGATGGGGCATTGGGCTGGGGAGGGGAGGTCCCGGGGGGCTGGGAAGAGATGGCTGTCTGCTGCTTATAGAGGCTCTGAGAGAGTCAGGCAGAGCCTGAGGAAAGGGGCCATGGAGAGGGGCACGGGGGAGCTAGCAACCTGGGGAGTCTTGGAGGGCGCAGGAAAGTGAGAAAAGAAGAAAGGGGAGAGCCAGCATGAGAGCAGGCAGTCCTGTCTTAGCTCCCCGCTCCTCCCCAGGTTTTGAATGGTGTTGCTGTGGTGCGCCCCCCAGGACACCATGCTGAGCTGGATGCAGCTTGCGGTTTCTGCTTTTTCAACTCTGTGGCTGTGGCTGCTCGCCATGCCCAGGCCATTAGTGGGCGTGCCCTGCGGTAAGGGCACCCTGGGGGCCCCCAAATCCTGAACCTTGTGGGGACCTGGATGCTCCCTCCCAGCCCAGTACTTACTCAGCAGGCCTAGTAGTATAGCCCCCAGGACTTCCCCAGAAACAAGCAAGGGCCCAATAGCCCAACACTTCCCCAGAAAAGGACCAAGAATGGAGCCTCAGTGCTTATCCAGATAGGAACCCCGGATTGTGGCACCTGGGCACTTATAAGACAGGATCCAGGGCTCCCACCCAGCATTTCTGGCCTCTAACAGCTGTCCCAACAGCACCCAGGTCCAAGCCCTCATTCCAAAAGACCCAGGATCTATCCCCTGGCAGTAGCTGCCCAGGACTCAGGGTCCAGTTCCCTAGTAATTACCCAGAAGAGCCCAGGGTCCAGCTCCATGCACTTGCTCAGGCCTATAGGGAAGCTCTCAGGACCCCAGATCAGGCTTTTATCCTTAACTAATAGGACCTAGAAGCCTGATGCCCAGCACTTTCCCAGGAGCCTCAGGGTCCTGCTACCCCGCTGTAAATGCCCTCGCAGACTCCAGGAGTCTAGCCCCAGCCCTATTCCAGGGAGAGAGTATTCTAGGTTACTGAGGAGCTCTGCCTTCCCCAGGATCCTAATTGTGGACTGGGACATCCATCATGGTAATGGAACTCAGCACATGTTTGAGGATGACCCCAGGTAAGGGACTGGGGTCAGGACCAAGGGTGTGGTCAGGGAGGTGGGCGAGGTATGTCTCAGGGGTGCCAGGGCCCTAACCAGCCACGGCCGCTTTCCACTCCATCCCTGGCAGTGTCCTATACGTGTCCTTGCACCGCTATGACCATGGAACCTTCTTCCCCATGGGGGATGAGGGCTCTAGCAGCCAGATGGGCCGGGCTGCGGGCACGGGCTTCACTGTCAACGTGGCCTGGAATGGGCCCCGCATGGGTGATGCTGACTACCTGGCTGCCTGGCATCGACTGGTGCTTCCTATTGCCTATGAGGTATGGCCCAGGAAGTATGTAATATGCCTGTGCGAGTGGCAGCATGTGCCTGCCTCCTCAGCATGTGTGCATCTGACTGCTGGGTTGACTATAGTGACAGCTCTCGGGGCAGGGCAGGGGTTGACTGTGATGGCTTTGCATATTTGTGCACAAGTGGCTGTATGTGACTGCCTTCTCTGCGTGATGTTGTATGTGTGAGCCACTGTCTTGGTTGTGTGTGTGATGACCTCTGTGGTAGCTGTATGTGTCTTGGCTGAATCTGTGTCCCATGAGTGCCTGTCTGGATATGAGGGTGGTCACAGGTAATGCCATCCCTGTGGAACTGCATGTGCAAGGGAGGGATTTGAGTATATGTGTGCATTTCCACACAGATGGCTGCTTGTCACCACCTTTTCTCTGTGATGGATATGATAATGTATGTCACTGTATGCAGCCATCTCTGTGTGGGCCTGTGTGGACCCCTCTGGACATGGACATGGACAGCTCTGTCTAGCTGTCTGCCCTGGCTATGTGTGTGTGTGTCTATATGACTGGAAAATGATCTGAATGTGACCACGTTCCCTGCGTGTGAGCTAGGGAAGCTGGTGGTGTACATGGTTGACTCTGTAAGGGTGTAGAAGCATGAGCGCCACTCTGTCCCTGGGTGCGGGTGTGTGCCTTCAGATCTGCATGTGTGTCTGATATGCATGGGCAGCCAGGACAGCCTTCTGTATGTGTACAGCTGTGTGTGCAAGTGACCACCTCCTGTGATCACAAGAGCACATGTGACCATTGGGACTTTGTGGTGATGGCATGCATATGATTGTGACTGTACAGGGTAGCTGTGGATTCTTATTCCCTCTGAGAAACTGCTTATGTGTGCATAACTATTGTGGATGTGTAGTCCTGGTCTGTATGGGACTGTCTGATTGTGCGGAGGTGTGTGTGGCTATATGTGACTGTCTTCTCTGTGTGTGGCACTTGCATTGTCATCCTGTGTTGTAGAAGTGTGCTTGTGCCTCCCTTTGTCACTGTATATATAAAAACCCTGTATCTTGTGCATGTGTGTCCCACATTTGATCCTGGGATGCCTGTGTGTGAGGACATGTCTCTGTTTCTTTTGTCACTGTCTTCTGATATCTGAGTCTCCATGTCTCCTATCTCATGTGCCCATGTGTCCATTTCTCGGTCTCCATGTAAGTTGGTGTCTCTGTTTCTACTATCTCCAAGTCTCTACTTTTTGTGTTTCCGTCTTCCCCTCCTTATTTTCAGATCACTGGTCTCGTGTCCCTGTCTCTCTGACTTGCATCTCTATGTCTTCATTTGTCCTTGTCTCCATTACCTACTACCTACTGAAGCCCCCACCCTCATGCCTATGCATTTCTTCTCTCCCTGTCTCAGTTTAACCCAGAACTGGTGCTGGTCTCAGCTGGCTTTGATGCTGCACGGGGGGACCCGCTGGGGGGCTGCCAGGTGTCACCTGAGGGTTATGCCCACCTCACCCACCTGCTGATGGGCCTTGCCAATGGCCGCATTATCCTTATCCTGGAGGTAACTCTCTCTCAGTCCCTCTTCCTACACTGGGAAGGTAGACTGGAAGAGTTGGCTGCATCACTTGGGGCAGTTTCCTAAAATCTTTTCCTAAAATCTCCTTTAAGTGTCCCTGCCTGGGATTGTTGGATTGTTAGCACATAATGGGTATTAATGACAACAATAACACCAATATTAACAGCTTTAACTGAGTGCTCACTGTGTGCCAAGCACTCTTCTCAGCACTTTATGTGTATTATTCATTCATTCACTTGGCAAAGCAGCATTTTGAGGTAGGTGCTTACCTTGTTATTTTCCTCTCTGAAGATCAAGGAAACCAGTATTGACTAGCCTGAGGTCATACATTTACTAATGGCAGAGCCAGGGCTTGAACCCATGCAGCCTGGCTCCAGGGTCTGTGCTTTTATTACTACCTGAACTGCCTCTAACAAGTTCCTGGGACAAAGGAAATTCACTGACCTTTCATAAATGACTCAGTGTCCCTACTCCCTGTGTCTCAGTTTCCTCATCTATAAGACGGGGCAGGCTAATCACGGAGGAGTACCTGGCATGTGGTAAGCGCTGTGTAAATGCTGGATCATGTTACTACTATGCATTGTACAGACATTATTTTAACCCCTCAGCAACCTTCTGTGCTGGTACTTTCACTGCTTTACAGATGAGGAAAGTAAGTCACAGAGAAGTTAATTGGTTTGCCAGAAGTCCCATTTGTAGTGTGCCCAGGACTACTTGTGGCAGGGCATGTGGTAGTTAGGAACATGGATGATTTTGTCACATAGCCAAGCTTCAAACCCCAGTGCTGACTCTTCAGCTGTTGTGACCTCAGACAAGTCATCTAACTATTCTGTGCCTCGGTTTCTTTATCTGTAAAAAGAATACAGACTGGGGTTCCTATAGAGGCAAAGAAGGTTAGGACAGGGGTTTGTGTAGAGAGAAAGGCCAGTTGTTCTTGTACTAAGGTCAGGGCAGGGGCTTTTGTATGGGTTCACAGTGGGCGTCTTGTGCAGGTCAGGTCAATGGTTACTGTATGGTGTGAGGCCAGGGGTTCCTAGACAGTGTGAAGATGGATTTCTCTATGACTTGAAGGCAAGTTTCTGTATAGATTTACCATTTAGCACCTGTGGTTGTGAGGACTAAGTGAGTCACTATGCATGAAGTACTTAAAATAGGGTCTGGCACACAGCAAACACAATAAATGTCTGCTATCATCAGTACTGTTATCTTGCACTTTATATCATAATTCACATCCCTCTCCCCACTCCCAACCGCTACCTCACACAATGGGTGCTGCCCATCTTACAGATGTGGGTTCTGTTCACTAGTTCCCAATATTCCCTTCCTCACTCTAGACTCTGCTGGCTTGCAGGGCTGGGGGGATGGGATTGGGAAGGCAGGGTATCTTGTCCTCCAAATTCCCTGATGAGTACCCATCATACCTTTTGCTCCCCTTTTCCTTTACAAAGGGTGGCTATAACCTGACATCCATCTCAGAGTCCATGGCTGCCTGCACCCGCTCCCTTCTTGGAGACCCGCCACCCCTGCTGGCCCTGCCACGGCCCCCACTATCAGGGGCCCTGTCCTCTATCACTGAGACCATTCAAGTCCATCGCAGATACTGGCGCAGCTTGCGGGTCATAAGTGAGTGGACGTGGGAAATTGGGGTAATGGGGAGACTCAGTGAAACAGGGAACTGGGGGCAGGGATTAAGGCAGGAAAGGGGATAGCACCCACATTAAAGGATCTCCCTCCCTGATTCCAGAGGTAGAAGACAAGGAGGGACCCTCCAGTTCTAAGTCAGTCACCAAAAAGGCATCCCAGCCATTCAGTCCTGGGTCAGCTGAGAGGATGACTGCACCAGAAAAGAATGGTGTGGAAGCAGGCATAGGGAAGGCCATCTCAGCATTATCTGGGGAAGAGTCTACTCCAGACCAGACTAAGTCAAAGACAGCTGTGGTGGCACTCACTCAGGACCAGTCCTCAGAGCCAGCCAGTGGAGGAGCCATGCTGGCCCAGACCACTTTGGAGGCATCCGCGGGGGGAGCCATGCTGGGCCAGACCACCTCGGAGGAGGCTATGGGGGGAGCCAATCTGGATCAGACCACCTCAGTGGAGACTGTGGGAGGAGCCACACTGGGCCAGACCACCTCAGTCGATGCTGTTGGGGGAGCCATGCTGGACCAGACTACTTCAGAGGAAGCTGTAGGAGGAGCTACACTGGCCCAGACCACCTCAGAGGCAGCCATGGAGGAAGCCACACTGGACCAGACCACCTCAGAGAAGGCTATGGGGGGCACCGAGCTGATCCAAACTCCTCTAGCCTCATGCTCAGAAAATCAGACCTCCTCAACCTCGCCTATGCAAGGGGCCACACCCCAGATATCCCCCAGTAAGCTGATTGGGACTCTCAGGATCTTGGAACAACGCAGCAAATCTCAGGTAAGGCCCACCACACCCAGGTAGTGGGGAAGAGCAAGCAAGAGTTGAGCCTCCCTGATACATCTTTTGCTTCTGTGTGTCCAGGAGGCCCCAGAAGAGAAGAGCCCACTAGGAGAGGCAGCTGGAGGTCAGGACATGGATGGTTCTATGCGGATACAGGGATTTGGGGACCTTGCTGACACTGATCAGGTGAGCTCAAGGAGAGGCTGAGACCGTAGCTTCCTGCTTTTGCCCATTTGTGTCTCCAGGGAGGAGCATGTTTGTAGTAACATGTAATGGAGATATGAGGTCCCCAACTTACCCAGTTTCGCCTACCCACCCCAGGCCATGTTTTATGCTGTGACACCACTTCCCTGGTGTCCCCATTTGGTGGCAGTATGCCCCATACCTGCAGCAGGCCTGGATGTGACCCAACCTTGTGGGGACTGTGGAACACTTCAGGAGAATTGGGTGTGTCTGTCTTGCTATCAGGTACGGAGCAGAGGAAGGGCATGGGGTGGATGTTGGCCCGGGAGAAAGCCACAGCTGGGGGTTGACCCCCACCTGACACTCACACCCCAACCTCAGGTCTACTGCGGTCGTTACATCAATGCCCATATGCTCCAACACCACCAAGACTCTGGACACCCACTGGTTCTCAGCTACGTCGACCTGTCCGCCTGGTGTTACCACTGTCAGGCCTATGTCCACCACCAGGTGGGCCCCGGGTAGACCCTTTAACGTGTGCACACTCACCCCCACACAGACACCCTTTCTGTGATTGGGTTAGGGGAGAACGCAGATCCTTCTGCATGATTATATTGCGCGGTGCAGGGGCTGCGGGACAGTCCAGGAGACAGAGTGGTTGAGGGCTGGAGTGGGGACAGCCTCCTGGCTGAGGTAGAGTCCTCGCTCTCTCTCACCGACCCTGTTCTTGCCTCCTCCTCAGGCTCTTCTAGATGTGAAGAACGTCGCCCACCAGAACAAGTTTGGGGAGGCCATGCCCCACCCACACTAAACCCCAGAATGTGCTCCCTCTTCTCTACCTTCTGAGGCCCAAGATAGACCAGCTGTAGTTCATTCCAACCTGTACCTTGGATGAGGGGTAGCCTCTCACTCCAGCCCATCATGAATATCCTTTGCAACTTCCCAAGGGTGCTTATTTAAGTGTAAATATGTCTAAGAGGACTACATGATCAGTTGCGAATCTCCCCCTCCCAACTGCGTGCTTGAGGAACAGCACTCCTCCACCCACCCAGAAGGAAGGGAAAGCAGCTCAGTGGCCCCAAGAGGGAGCTGATACCACAAGGGTAATATTGGAGGGAGGCGGGGTCCACTGGCAGGTATGGCAGGGTTGCATATGTAATAAAGTACAAGCTGTTACACAACCTGGAGAAAGCCTTTTGACTTTGAATTAGGTGGGGACTCCACATCCCTGGCCAGCAAGGCCAATGAATAATGGAGTGAGGGAGTGGATCTTCATCAGGTCAACTCTCTGCCCATCCATTGCCCAAAAAAACTAACTGAAAATAGAGCAGGCAGCTTAACTGGCTCCACTGGAATTAAATGGCAGACTCCATGAGAAAACAGGTGCTTGTGTTAGAAATAGGGGCCTCACAGCCAGTCCCAGCCATACCTTAGGTTGAGAAGACAAGTAGCAGGAAATATCCCTAGCGGGCTTCAGTTTCCCCATCTATCTCATTGGCCTGATGGGGGTGTATGGGGAGAGGGTCCAAGTTTAACTTGGATGTGGTCATGGGTAGCTTCCTGGCGGGGAGGAAGGTGGGAAATCGGAGGACAGTTTCGAAGTTCTCACAGGAGTCAAGGCTGAGGTCTCCCAAGCTGACCACCAGAACCCACCCGGTCAAGATGAGGACCGCTGAGGGTCTGCAGGGCTTCAGCCAGCCCTCTTTTAAAAGCCCTCAGTTGTCTAGGAGCTGGCCATAAAATTTTTTTTAAAAGCCCTCTGGATGCCCCCATCCAGTTCTCCCTGCTTATAGCTCATTGGTCAGAGCTGTGTCATGTGGCTGTCATAGCTGCAAGGGAGTCTGGGAAAGTCTCAGCTCAGCAGACATTCAAGTTCTTTCTGCTGCACAGAATCACCCCTCCCCGCAACTCTCCCTCCAGGAGCAGACGCGAGCCTCTCTGGAGCGGCCAAAACGCCGGCTGAGGCGGTACAGGCAGCAAGGCCTGCAAGATATCCTCACAAAAGGCTGCCAGAGCCTGACCATCCAGGTCAAAGTCGGACACACACACACACACACACACACACAAAACCGGCAGAAAATCCCATCCCAGGCAGAGGCGACTAGAGGTCCGGCCGCCCGCCGCGCACCCTGAGGCTCCCA
>NW_007252971.1:294431-299951 GCF_000164805.1 Carlito syrichta | reverse complement strand
GCTGCCGCCCGGGGCTTGACCCCGCGCTCCCTCGGGGCAGGGGCGGGGTGGGGGTGGCCGGAGGGCGCGAAGGAGGACGGCTGCGCATGCCCACTGCTCCGCCCCACCCGCCACCTGGGGCTGGGGGAGCAGCTTTGCCCCCACCCCAGGCCCCGTCAGTCCTGTCAGAGCCGCCGGCCGCGTCCCAGCGCTCCCACCTGCCCAGCGCACTCGCCTGTCCCAGGCCACTGGTGAGCGGGGCGTCCGTGTTCCCGGTCCCACCCCATCCCGGGGGGCTCTTTCCGCGCCGGCTGTAAGGGGACCCTTCTCCGAGCGCCTCCCCTTCTCTCGGGCGAGCGAGCCCTTCACTGGCCCGGCCTCGATGGGGTGTTCGCGGCGGGCGGGGAGCGGGGATGCTTCGCCGAGGCGGGATGGGTGCAGAAGGGACGAACCGGGCGACACTGTTCACGCTCAGCCCGAAGCGGGGTCACAGTTTTAGGGATCCCCCACCCCGAGCTTCACACTTCATCCAGCTCCGTCAAGGAAAGCTGCCTGGCAAAGCGGCCCTGAAAGGGGCCTGCCCTCTACTCGCCGTCCAGGGGACCTGGGCGACACGCGCCGGCCGGGTCCAGGGGGCTCCGGGGGGACGGTCGCAGGGCCCCCGGGAGTCACCGCGGACCCTGCAGTCGCCCTCGCCACCGCAAGCGGCCCTGTGTTGCTTGAGGAGGGGGCCGAGACCCCCGTTCCGTGGCGTCTCTCACGGGCTGTGCGATCTCGGGCTAGCGCCGGTCATCTCGCTCCCCTGGGCCCGCTGTTCCTCCTCGGGAAAGCGGGTTCGGGGACGAGAAGCGCGGCCTCTCGGGGTGATGGGAGGACTGAGCGAGTGTGACCCGCAGGCCGCTCCCCTGGGATCGGAGCTTCGGTTCTGCTGCTCCCCGCAGAGTCCTGGTCACCTCGCACGGCCGCTCTCCCTCACCGAGGGCACCACGCGATTCCCAGCCGCTCCCCTCTAACTTGGGAGTCGGCCTCGCTCCCTCCCCGGCCTTTAATCTCCCCAAAAGATGGCCGGGCTGGTTCCCTTTCAGAATTTAGCAGAATCCAGCCTCTCCACTCCACGTGCACTGCCGCCTCACCCCTCCCCTCAGTTTGCCCGCACATCTCGGTCTTCTCCCTCTTTCTGCCGCCAAACACCGGGGACCCCCCCCAAACTCTGTCCTCTCCTTTTCTCCTCATCCTTGCTCCCCTCCTGGGCGAGCACTTCCAGGTGGCCCTTTTCAGGGGCCCCTCGGAACTGAGGACCTCAGGCTGGATCCCCATCTGGGACCTTGCTCTCCCCCACCCCAACCCCGACCTCCGGATGCGAAACTCAACTAAACCTCCCATGGACACTGCAAAGGCGCCATCTGCCCCCAAACTGCAACAGCTCCAGGGTGTCGGAGGGGAATTGTGGTTACAGCCATTAAGGTGCACTAAGCGGGAGCATTTCCTGAGCCCAAGGACATGGAGGTGCATTCAATGAGTCAATGGGGATGTACTATTAATAGCTAACACTAATTGAGCACCTGCTGTGTGCCCATCCTCTTCTAACCTGCAACTTCCTTGTTCCTTAATTTGTTATTGTCTGTTTCTCACTGCTAGAATCTAATCCTCTGTGAGCTGGGACTTGGATCTGTTTTGTTAACTGTGGTAGCACAATGTCTGGCATGCAGGAAGATTCTTGAATTAATGAATGACGGTTGAATTACAATAAAAAAGCCTAACATTAACTGAACACCTTCTGCATGCTTATCACCTACCTACTACTGAAATATATTTTACTTATTTGTCTTGCTTGTTATCTGTTGCCCTGACTAGAATGTGATGGTTACAGGGGCCGGTGTTTGTTGTCTATTTTTTGTCCACCTCTGTGTCTTTGCCACACAGTAGGTACTCAATAAACACATGTCGAGTAATTAACTAACTAAAGACTAATTTCTTTTGAGTTGGAGTCTCACTCCGTCACCCAGGCTGGAATGCGGTGGCACGCTCGTGGCCACCCCAGCGTCAACCTGGTGGGCTCCGGCGATCTCTCCGCCTCAGCCTTCCAAGTAGCTGGAACTACAGGCGAGCTCTACTGCGCCCAGCTAATTTTTTGATTTATTGTAGAAATGAGGTCTCGCCAAGTTGCCCAGGCGGGTCTCGAACCCATGGGCTCAGGCAATCCCCTCACCTCAGCCACCCAAAGTGCTGGGATTACAGGCTTGAGCCGCTGCACCCGGCTTGCCTCCTTCTTTTAGAACATAAGCCCTCTATGGGTGGGAATATTCTGAACCATACTGTCTGGCAGGGGCTGCGGTGGGCTGGGGTTCAATGGTGACCAAAACAGGTAAAATCCTGCCCTCCTTCCTGGACAAAGGGATTATTTTCCAGGGTGAGGAAAACGTTCTAAAGTTTGATTATGGTGATGGTTGCACAATTCTGTGAGTATATTACAGTCCATTGAATTGACTATATTAACTGGCTGAACTTTATGGGATGTAAATTACATCTCAATAAAGCTATTTGGAAACGCCTTTCTCAGAGTTGAAGTGTAGAAGGAAGCGGGGGCAGGGTGTGGGGGGAGAGAAAAGCAAGGGAGAGAAAAAGAAAAAAAATAAGTTGAATATATAGCATGCAAATTAGAAGTTGATCAGCACACGATAGGCACTCGATAAGTGTTGCTCCAGTGACACCCCGTCATCTCTATCTCCCTGCCCTCAAATGGTTTCTCCTAACCTCTCTCCCATTGTCTTGCTGCTCTTCCCACTTGCAGGGCTTGCCACCCACTGCTCTTCCCTGAGCTACCTGCTGAGGGCATGGCGCGGCCAAAAAAGCCTAGCAACTTCGACCTGGGCCTGGGCACATGGAGCCCTGGCTCCCAGGAGGAGAGCTTCCGGGCTCGAGCACACTGCAGGGGTGTTGGCAAGAAGCTGCCAGAGTACAAGGCGGTGGTGGTGGGCGCAAGTGGTGTGGGCAAGAGCGCACTGACCATCCAGCTGAACCACCAGTGCTTTGTGGAGGACCACGACCCCACCATCCAGGATTCCTACTGGAAGGAGCTGTCCCTGAGTGAAGGAGACTGCATTCTGAATGTGCTGGATACTGCAGGGCAGGCCACTCATAAGGCCCTGCGTGACCAGTGCTTGGCTGTTGGCGATGGGGTGCTGGGCGTCTTCGCTCTCGATGACCTCTCAACTCTGACCCAGCTGCAGCAGATGCGGGCCACCTGGGGTCCTCACCCCACCCAACCCCTCGTCCTTGTGGGCAACAAGTGTGACCTTGTGACCACTGCCGGAGATGCTCATGCTGCTGCTGCAGCCCTTGCCCAGAGCTGGGGGGCCCCCTTTGTGGAGACCTCAGCCAAGACACGGCAAGGTGTGGAGGAGGCCTTTTCACTGCTTGTCCATGAGATCCAGAGGGCCCAGGAGGCCATGGCAAAGGATGCTGTGGCCAGGCAAGGTGGGGTGAGGGGCCGCCACCAGAAGGCCACCTGCCGTTGTGGCTGCTCTGTAGCCTGAAAATCTTGATTAAGAAAAGTGAACCCTCCCCCACGCCGGGGTGATGGTTCTCTTGATGTCAGACCCTGATCAACTAGCTGTTTGGGACACTGTCACTGTCAGTAAACTGGGAATAGATGGACACTTGTCTTGTTTTCACTTGGTGAGGGGCTTTTTTGGTTACCTGGGAATGTCTAATGTTGGTTTTCTTACGTCAAGTTGAGATTTTGTGCAAAATTAAATGGTGTTCTTGAGTTTCAAAGCTGTCTCCATGCCAAGTGTTATGTGGGTGGGAGCGAGACTGAGTAGACTGTTACTTGAATTGTGAGAATCCTTTCATTCAAAAAACTCAGGAGGAGCCCACTGTGTGCCAGGCCCTGCTTTGGGTACAAGGGATGTAGAGGCAAACAAGACACTTAAAAATCCCTGCTGTTGTAGATATGGCATCGGGCTAGATAGTGATAAAAGCTGTGTGTTAAAGGCAGGTGAAGGAATAGAGTGACGGGGCGGTCAAGGAAAGCTTTATTGAATAGGCAACATTTGGGCAAAAACTTGCAGATATCTGGGGGCAGTGGAGGGAATAACCAGTGCAAAGGCCTTGGCCACAACCCAGCTGCCACCACAGCAACTCTATTCTCCAGGATCTAAGGCAAGAATTTAGATGGGTCTCCAGACTGTATAACTAAGGACTTAAACATTATGGGCCCACGTGGGAGGACTGACCCCCAGGTTGCAGTTCACTCCCTTTGTCTTCCTACCCTACCCCACATCAGGAAGTGCTCGAGTTTGCCTGTGGATATCCTTGCTGGCACCTGGAGCTCTGCTCACATGCCCCACGAACAGCCACCCCTTGGCCCTCAGAAGGATGGACCCCTGAAAGATGTTGGTGCAGGCTCCGCAAGTAACCTTAAAGCCTCCTGGGGTCCCTATACCCACGTGAGACTTAAAAGGGGGACACCGGACCCGGGTGGGCACTGCCATTGCCCAGTTGGGTGTCTCCTCCCCCAGAAGCGCAGGATTCAGAGCAGGGACCCCCTCTGTCCTGTAAAGACGGCCACCACTGCCCAGCCCACAACCCCTAGAAACTGCCACTCACACAGACAAGCACAGAGCTGCTTCAGATGGTGTTTATTGTGGGGCCGGGGTTAGGGATCTTTGGGAGGTCTGGCCGGGGAGCAGTCCAGGTGGCAGGGTGGCGGGGATGCTCCTGGGTCCCAGGGCGTGCAGTATCCCGGCGGTGCTCAGGGTGGCAGGAAGCGACGTGCGGGCGCCTGGGGCGCGGGGGTCTCCAGGCGTTTCACGCGCAGCAGCGCCCCCAACACACCCTCAGGGGGGACCTCGGGGCCCACATCCTGGTCGGCAGAGCGGCGGAGGCGGCGCGGGGCGGCCACCGCCTCGGGGTCCGCGCTTCCTGCGAGGATCCGCCCCAGCAAGTACCTGCAAGGTCCAGAGCAATGCAGCCAAGATGTGCGCGCGGGTCACCACCCGGCCGGGGACCTGAACTGCATGGACCCGAAACCCCAAACTGCCTGTCTCCAGCTCCCTCCCCACTCAGGCGTCCCCAGCCCAACCGCTCTCCGCAGACGGAAGTTCCCGCCTCCCGTCCCAGAAACTGGCTTTCCCGCCTCCCTCACCCCCAGAAACAGAGGATGGGGACCCCCTCCCCAGGATCAGAAGTCTGCGTTCCCTACTGTGCCCCAGCCAGGCATCTCGGCCCCACCGTCTGGATCCAGGACCTCGCTCCGTCCTAGGGCCCCGGGCTTAGATGTTTGCGCCGGCACCAGGAGGCAGCGACCCTCCCCCCGCCGCCCCCACCGTCCCTCGCCCTGGTCCTCCCCTGGCGCAGGCACCTCAGCAATTCGGGGTCCACGTCGGGTGTCTCGTCGCCGGCGTCCTCGGCATCCGAGCCCGCGGGGCCGTCGTCGTAGACTGGGGGCCGGGATCGGAGCGCACCGGCGGGGCCGGGCGCGGGAACAAGCTGGGCTGCGAGGGCGGCGGGGTCAAGGCGGGCGCGGAGCAGGGCGCG
>NW_007252971.1:290864-294107 GCF_000164805.1 Carlito syrichta | reverse complement strand
TGCGCCTCGGCCCTCGCCCGCTCCTGCCGCTCGGCCTCCAGCAGGTGAGCCAGCGCCCGCGCCAGCTCCTGCACCGCACCCGCCGCCTCTCCTCGGGGCACTGCCCGCCGGAAGCGGCGGGGAGGGCCAGCCTCAACCAAGGGCGGCGACGCTGCGCTCAGGCTGCGGGGCTCCTGCGGGAAAATGAGGTAGGGGAAAAGATGCCAGCGTCTGTCAGGCCACGGACCCCAACCTGGGAGGCTCTGTGAGCCTCAAACTTCCCAGATGCCACCAAAGGCATTGTACCCCCCAATATACCAGACATCCCTAAGGCCACTGGAAACCCTCAAATATCTCCAGACACACAAGACCACTAAAGACCCCCAGACATCCCCCCTCTCCCAGTGATCACTTAGTGACTCTCAGAACTTTCCCCCTGAACCAGTGAAGACCAGGTTCCTTTATAGGAGTGGCACTGGTAAACATCACAGCTGTAGATTTTTCTAAATTAATATTGTGGACAACAGGAACCTCTATGAATAATCCTGTTCATATATTATTTGGCATGCGTGCAAGTGTATCTGTAGACTAAATCACCCATTGACAAATTTCCAGTACTGGCAACTTTGAAATAATTTCCACAAGTTTAAAGAAACAAAAGTAGATGCAAGGACCAAAACACCATAAAAAAATGACCATGAAGATTTGAAAAAGAAACATACAGAACATATAGAAATATATTTAAGAGGAATGATGCCTGTGACTCAAATAGTCAATAAAAGATGACTATACAGAATGTACAAAGAATTCTTAAAAAGCAATCAGAGAAAAGCAACCACGTACAAAAATGGACAAAACACATAATCAGGTATCTCACAAAAATGGTTATGAAACATGTGAAAAATAGTCAACCTCTTAGTAATCAGGGAAAAGCAAATTAAAATGCCAGTTGTGGTTGCTCACACCTATAATCCCAGCACTGGGAGGCAGAGGAAGGAGGATTGCTTGAGCCTAGGAGTTCCAGACCAGCCTGGGCAACATGGCAAGCCCTTGTCTCTACAAAACATAGATAATTTTTGAAAATAACTGGGCATGATGGTGTGGGCTTGTAGGTCCAGCTGCTTGGAAGGCTGAAGTGGAAAGAACACCTGAGCCCAGCGGGTTAAGACTGCAATATTACAAATAGTGCTTCTGTAATCTTTCATGAACTTGTGTTCGGTAGTACATGAGCTGGTCACTGCACTCCAGCCTGGGTGACAGAGTGAGATAGAGGAAAAAAAAAAAGATACACATATCCTATGACCCACTCCTGGGATGTCACACTTCAGAGTAGCTTTTGCTTATGTACTACCAAACACAAGTTCATGAAAGATTACAGAAGCACTATTTGTAATATTGTAACAGAGGGAGGAGGGAGAGAAAAGCCTGCAAACAACCCAATGTCTACTGAGACATTGAGAATGCATCTATAAACCATGATATATTCATAGACTATAATATTATGCAGCAATGAAATAAATGAATTCTAGCCATACACTTCAATATGGATGAATCTCATGATCAAAGTAGAACCAAAAAAAAAAAAAAGTTCCAGAATCCCACTGCAAACTGCCTGAGACTATCAAACACCCTGAGGATTTCCTAGTGACCTCTAGTGACTGCAAGGAGTCATTCATCTGGTATGATTACATTTCTATGATGTTCAATAGCAAGAAAAACTAAACAACAGATTATTTTGAGATATATAGGTATATATGAGGCCGGGTATGGTGGCTCATGCTTATAATCCCAGCACTTTGAGAGGCAGAGGCGAGAGGATTGCCTGAGCCCAGGGGTTCGAGACCAGCCTGGGCAACTTGGTGACACTTTGTCTCTACAATAAATCAAAAAATTAGCCGGGCGTGGTGGTGTGGGCCTGTAGTCCCAGCTTCTTGGAAGGCTGAGGCAGAAGGATCGCCTGAGCCCAGCAGGTCGAGGCTGTGGTGAGCCATGAGCACGCCACTGCCCTGCAGCCTGGAAGACAGAGACTCTGACTCCAGAGAGAGAGAGAGAGAGAGAGAGAGAGAGAGAGAGAGAGAGACATATGTGATAAGCTACAAACAAAAGTAAGGGGTCCACGGACAGAACATCTGGGATAATGACTATGGGGAAAAGAAGCTGTCTGCGGAGGGCAACCCAGGGGTTTCTAACTCTTGGTCATGCTGTATTTCTTAAGCTGAGTGGGGAGTACTCTTTACATTGCACATCTATATTAAATACATTGGTAAATATATATATATATATATATATATATATATATATACACTAACTATTTTTAAAATCTCCCATCCTTGATGCAGACAGCTCTGGAGAGCTAGAGGAGAATGCTGCTCCAAGGGCCCTTGCTTGGTGCCCACCATCCCGCAGCCCGGGAATCACCGTCACCAGCAATCACAGCTTCGCACAAACTAATGTAGACTGACAGGCCTTCAGATGCCACATACACAGCACAACACCCACATTCATATGCGAGGAACTGCACACATTCACATCGCGGCTGCTCATGCGGTTACACTCGCCAAGCCACCCGCGAGCAAGGACACGCACCATTCTTAAATGCAGCACCGAGACATCATGGCTCCTCACTCCACGATGACACAGCTCCACAAACAAACAGAGAGACATCCTCATGAACACACATACAAAATCTCAGGGACTCAGTCCAACAGAACCAACACAGAATGTGCACATGGAGATGCAGACATTCCCTCCCAAACAAAATCGAAATCACACACATACACACACAGAGAAAGACACGCCCATGGGCTACGCCGTCACACCTAAGGAATCACAAATACACACACGATGTCACTGAGAATCAGGCCCACAGAAAAGTCACACACAGAAGCACCTACAGTGTCACACACAATACACACCTGGACACGAAAGGGCACCTTTGTAGGATGCTTGGAAGCGATCAAACTAAAGGACACACGCAAGAACATGACACCTGCACACCGTTGTCATCAAACCACACGCACGCAAACCGATGTGCGCACACCCTTCCCAGTGCCATGGACAGCGCCACAGGCCCGGGGTGCGGCGGGGTGGGCAGGACGCTGCTACCGGCTGAGCCCCGACAGCGTCACCCTCACCCTCACGAGCAGAGACCCAGCCCGATCTCTGGCGCGCGGGCATGGCCTGGGCGCAGACAGGCGGCCAGAGCTCCCAGGCTACCCTTGCTGGTCTCTCCGGATGTCCCAGCAAGGGCGAGGCAGCACGGCC
>NW_007252971.1:288672-290722 GCF_000164805.1 Carlito syrichta | reverse complement strand
CGCCCCCGGCCCGCGGCCCGCAGAGCAGCGGCGACCCCGCCATGCTGCCCAAGCGAGCCGGGCTCCGGACGGGCGGACTGGCTGGCAAGTGCGCAGTGCCGGCAAGCTGGCAGGGCTGCAATGCTCTGCGGCTGCGCACACCCGGAACCGGGCCCCCTCCTGCCCACCTCTTCCCGCCACTCTACGCAGGCGCAGCCTCGGGCTCTGGCAACCCCTCCATCCCGCCCGTCGGCAAGGAGATGCCCAAGAGGCAAGGTGGAGAGCTGAGCCCGCGCTGGCGGTTGCCATGGCAGTGGGAGGGCAGTTGCTGGGGCAACAGACCGGCAGGAAAAAAGACTCAGTGGCGTGGAATGGGTCCGGTTCCCCGCTCTCCCGCCTTGCGGAGGAGAAAGTCTACTCTGTTCACTGGATACACAGTTACTGATTGCCTGCCGTAGACTCATTTACACGGAGATAGGTTCAGTCCAGGTGATGTGACCGTGGACAGCTCAGTTCGCCACCCTAAGGCTCAGCTCCTCGCTTGCATGAAAGGGTTACTGGTAACTGTCTTCTCGGAGCGCTAAAGATGAATAGGAATGACATTCAGTGGGAGCTCAATAACGGCTGCTTCCATCCTCTCCTTGTCTCCTTGCCAGTGCCTTTATCTCTCCATTGCTCTCTGCGTTTCTCATTCTGTGTCCATAGCTCTCTCTGTGTGTCTTCCTCCCCCATTGGCCTCTCCTTGTCTCTGACTTTGTCTCCTTTCATCTCTCCAACCCCCTCCTGTCTCTGTCTTTATTTCACTGTCTGTATGTACTTGTTTTTCCACAGATGAATACAAACATACATACATACATACTTAGATTTTACCCCTACATTGTTTCAGGAATAATTTCAAGACACTTAAACTGATACATCAAAGGAATCAATATTTTGATTAAAATGCATGTGTAATCATACAGAAAAAAGTGTTGGGAAGGGCCGGGCATGGTGGCTCACGCCTGTAATCCCAGCACTTTGGGAGGCAGAGGTGAGAGGACTGCCTGAGCACACAGGTTCGAGATCAGCCTGGGCAACATGACAAGACCTTGTTTCTATAATAAGTTAAAAAATTGGCCGGGCTCGATGGCTCAGCCTGTAATCCTGCGCTTTGGGAGGCCGAGGTGAGTGAATTGCCTCAGCCCGTGGGTTTGAGACCCACCTGGGCAACTTGGCGAGACCTCATCTCTACAATAAATCAAAAAAATTAGCCGGGTGTGGTAGCACACACCTGTAGTTCCAGCTACTCGGAAGGCTGAGGCGGAAGGATCGCCGGAGCCCAGCAGGTCGAGGCTGCGGTGGCTGGGAGCGGCCACTGCACTCCAGTCTGGGCAACAGAGTGAGGTTCCAACTCAAAACAAAAACAAAAACAAAAACAAAAAACAAACAAAAAACAGATCTAGTCCATCAAGTGTGCAGATAGGGCACGTTAGCTATGTTTGCTTTTTGCAGAGTACTATATTTGTGTCCTTGGGTCCACGGAAAGCCCAAAGTGCATCTACCAATCCATCTGGGGGGAAGTCAAGGCCATAAATTAGTACCATAGAACCGAATCTCACTGAGAGCTCGCTAGTATACCCCTGGGCTTTGAGTCCAATTGGTGGCAAATAAATCACTGTCCTTAAGGACAATAAGGTTTTGGCATTGCTCTTTTTCTAACAAAATTTATTTTATTTTAAATATATGTGGTATCTTTAAAATACCACACATCACAGTTAAGTATACAAGCAAACATTGTACAGGTAAAGTTTGGGCCTCCCTTTGGTCCCCACTCTGCCTAGTTTGAGATCAGGTACCCTTATTGATGTTTTGTCTTGGCATTGTTCTAAAGGGACCCAGCCCATGTGTTAGGTTGTATTCAAAAGATGCTGCCTTGAGTGGTTTTTTTGTTCCCAACACAAGGGGCTGGTTTGTTTAATTTGCCATATTCAGGTGAGAGCCATACATAGGTGAGAAATAAGAATAGTGGTTTAGCTGGGCTCGGTGGCTCAGCCTGTAGTCCCGCGCCTTTGGGAGGCTGAGATGAGTGGAT
>NW_007252971.1:282637-288433 GCF_000164805.1 Carlito syrichta | reverse complement strand
CTGAGCTCAGCAGGTCAAGGCTGCAGTGGCTGTGAGTGTGCCACTGCACTCCAGCCTGGGGGACAGAGTGAGACTCCAACTCAAAAAAAAAAAAAATGTTGGGAAGGGAGCAGGGTGTGGTGGTTCATGCCTGTAATTCCATACTTTGGGAGGCAGAGGTGAGAGAATTGTCTGAGCCCAGGGGTTCAAGACCAGCTGGGCAACTTGGTGAGTCTCTTCTCTACAACAACAATAACAACAACAACAGCAAAAAAGCCAGACATGGTGGTGCATGCCTCTGGTTCCAGCTATTTGGAAGGCTGAGGTGGAAGGATTACTTGAGCCCAGCAGATTGAGGCTGTGGTGGCTGTGAGCATGCCACTGAACTCCAGCCTAAGCAACAGCCTGAGACTCTGACTCAAAAAAAAAAAAAAAAATTGGGAAAGGTAGCGCGCGCCTGTAATTCCGGCTACGTGGAAGGCTGAGGCGGAAGGATCGCCGGAGCCCAGCAGGTCGAGGCTGCGCTGGCCGGGAGCGGCCACTGCACTCCAGTCTGGGCGACAGAGTGAGACTCCAACTCAAAAAAAAAATAAAATGGACAACAGATTAAGAAAATGTCATGGAGCCGGGCTCGGTGGCTCAGCCTGTAATCCCGCACCTTTCGGAGGCTGAGGTGAGTGGATTGCCTGAGCCCGTGGGTTCGAGACCCGCCTGGGCAGTGAGGCCTCATCTCTACAATAAATAAAAAAAATCAGCCGGGCGTGGTAGCGCACGCCTGTAATTCTGGCTACTCGGAAGGCTGAGGCAGAAGGATCGCCAGAGCCCAGCAGGTCGAGGGTGCGGTGGCCAGGAGCGGCCACTGCACTCCAGTCTGGGTGACAGAGTGAGACTCCGACTCAAAAAACAAAACAAAACAAAACAAAAAAAGATCCTCCATCATAGAATAACCTCACTTTCTAACAGCATCCAATCCAGAACAAAGGCCTACTTTTTTTTTTTGAGTCTACGTCTCATTCTGTTGCCCAGGTTAAAATGCAGTGGCATGCTCATGGCCACCCCAGCCTTCTGGACCTGCTGGCCTCAGGTGATCCTTTCACTTCAGCCCTTCAAGTAGCTGGAACCACAGGCCACCATGCCCAGCTAATATTTTTATTTATTGTAGAGATGAGGTCTTGCCATGTTGCCCAGGCTGATCTCAAATCTGTAGGCTGTCCTCTTGCCTCTGCCTTCCAAAGTGCTGGGATTACAGGTGTGAGCCACTGCATCTGGCTATGCTTACTTCTTTAACCCTCTCTGAAATCACTGAACACAACCCCCAATCTTGTATGTCTTTTCTTCCTTTCTTCCTTCATTATTATTTTTTTTTGAGTTGGAGTCTCACTCCGTCACCCAGACTGGAGTGCAGTGGCCGCTCCCGGCCACCGCAGCCTTGACCTGCTGGGCTCCGGTGATCCTTCCGCCTCAGCCTGCCTAGTAGCTGGAACTACAGGTGCGCACTACCACGCCCAACTAATTTTTTGATTTATTGTAGAGATGAGGTCTCGCCAAGTTGCCCAAACTGGTCTCGAACCTGTGGGCTCAGGCAGTCCTCTCACCTTGGCCTCCCAAAGTGCTGGGATTACAGGTGTGAGCCACTGTGCCCGGTCCTGTAATATCTTTTCCAACACCCTTTGAACAAGCTGCCCCATGGTTCCCCATGATGTGGATTCCCCCTCATTGGCACGAGTTAATAAATCCAACTATGTAAGCTACCAGTATGTTCCTGGTGGTCTTGGCTGGAGGGTATTGATGTATTTACTTAGAAAATCCAAGAGAATCATTGAAAAGCCTTGAAACTTAATAAGAGAATTGAGCGGGATAACCAGAAACAGGGCTGGAGATAATAAATACAAAGATGAATAGCCTTTCTTTACAGACACCTAAATTATAAAATGTAATGGAACAGGATACTTCTCATCATGGTAAAAAAAATCCATTAACTTCTGGTGAACAAGGAAAGTATGAGCTGTCGCCATCTTTACAGAAAAAGGACAAAATGACCTGAATAAATGGTGAGACATCATGTTCCAGGCATGAAGAATCAACACTGGATAAATGTTTCCTAATTAATTTACAAATTAAATTTAACACCAGTAGGATTATTTTTAGTCTCCTAAATTATGAAATATTTCACACAATAACCTGTAGAAGAGAATAACCTAATAAAGAGCTGTGAACTCTCCTCCCAACAAATCTCAACATTTTGTCATTTGCCTCAATTTTTTTTTTTCCGTTAAGAAACAAAATATGTCCGGGCTTGATGGCTCAGCCTGTAATCCCTGCATTTTGTGAGGCTGAGGCTAGTGGATTGCCTGA
Organism: Carlito syrichta; assembly: GCF_000164805.1. NCBI lineage: Eukaryota > Metazoa > Chordata > Mammalia > Primates > Tarsiidae > Carlito > Carlito syrichta. The sequence continues at coordinate 286,099 of NW_007252971.1, read as the reverse complement.
GCCAACGGGTTCGAGACCAACCCAGGCAACTAGGCCTGTAATCCCGCGCCTTTGGGAGACTGAGGTGAGTGGATTGCCTGAGCCCGCAGGTTCGAGACCCACCTGGGCAGCGAGACCTCATTTCTACAATATCAAAAAATCAGCCCGGCGTGATAGCGCATGCCTGTAATTCCGGCTACTTGGAAGGCTGAGGCGGAAGGATCGCCAGAACCCAGCCACTGCACTCCAGTCTGGGCGACCGAGTGAGACTCCAACTCAAAAAACAAAAACAAAAACAAAACATACTCTGCATAACGGTTCTCTCTCAGCATGGTAGGTTTGAGAACTATCCCTCTTGATCTTGGTAGCTCTAGCTCAAACTTCACTTTTTTTTTTTTAAGGGAAGAGGTCTCACCAAGTTGCCCAGGCTGGTCTCAAACCCCTGGACTCAGGTAATCCTCTCGCCTTGGCCTCCCAAAGTGCTGGGATTACAGGCTTGATCAAATTTCACTTTTTAGTGAAGTACGATATTCATACAGAAAAGTATCCAGTCTGATGAATACTTGCAAACTGAACACGCAACCAGATCAAGAAAAAGCCACGCTTCCCTGTGCCCTGCCCCATCACTGCCTTCCAAGGTAACCACCATCCTAACTTATAACAGCACACTTTCATGTAGCCAGCTTTTTTTTTTTTTTTGAGTTGGAGTCTCACTCAGTCGCCCAGACAGGAGTACAGTGGCCGCTCCCGGCCACCGCAGCCTCGACCTGCTGGGCTCCGGCGATCCTTCCACCTCAGCCTTCCGAGTAGCTGGAACTACAGGCGCGCGCTACCACACCCAGCTTATTTTTGATTTATTGTAGAGATGAGGGCTCGCCAAGTTGCCCAGGCGGGTCTCGAACCCGCAGGCTCAGGCAATCCACTCACCTCAGCCTCCCAAAGCGCGGGATTACAGGCTGAGCCACCAAGCCCGCCTGCAAAACTTCTTGAGCCACCACTGCACTGTACGTTCATTAGCAGTTCTTGTTATTGATATTGCAAGTTGTCGCCTCTACTTTACGACCTATTTTGAACTCAAACAAGAAAATCGCTCGAAGTTGCTTTTTGTCTAACATCATTTCCATAGTCTAAAATATATATAAGCCGGACTCGGTGACTCAGCCTGTTGTCCAGGCACGTCTTTGGGAGGCTGAGGTGAGTGGATTGCCTGGGCCCGTGGGTTCGAGACGCGCCTGGACAACTTGGCAAGACCTCATCTCTACAATAAATACAAAAAAATCAGCCAGGTGTGGTAGCGCATGCCTGTAATTCCGGCTACTTGGAAGACTGAGGTAGAAGGATCGCCAGAGCCCAGCAGGTCAAGGCTGTGGTGGCTGGGAGCAGCCACTGCACTCTAGTCTGGGCGACGGAGTGAGACTCCAACTCAAAAAATAAATAAATAAAATAAAATAAAATAAAAAATATATAAAATAAACAGCAAGTCATAAGTCATTAACAGTCAGGCTCGGTGGCTCACCCTGTAATCCCTGGCTTTGGGAGGCTGAGGTGAGCAGATAGCCTGAACCCGCGGGTTCGAGACCCGCCTGGGCAACTTGGTGAGACCTCATCTCTACAATAAATAAAAAAAAATTAGCTGGGGGTGGTAGTGCACGCCTGTAGTTCCAGGTACTCGGAAGGCTGAGGCAGAAGGATTGCCAGAGCCCAGCGGTGGCCGGGAGCGTGCCACTGCCCTCCAGCCTGGGCGACAGAGTAAGACTCCAACTCAAAAAAAAGAAAAAGTTGTATAACATGACCACATTTATTTAAGAATGTATTCCAATATCAAATGGCAAATATCAACAATGCAAAAATCAAAATTACTTTTGCATGAAACTAATATGTATTATTTTGTGTCCAGCAGCTTCTTTTGCCCAGTATGGTGAGATCCATCCATGTTCTGCACATGGAATTGTAGTTTATTCATTTCATTGTAAGTCAGAACCGTGAAGGTTTTGAGACTTTACCCTACTTGCAAGTTAATACATTGGCCTGCCAGTTTTACATGTGCACACACACACACACACATAAAACACAAGACCCCTGAATCAGAAAAATAGGCCTTTTATTACTCACAGCAAAAGTCAGCGGCTAGAGGGGTATCTTACTTTGATTCCTCCCGCCCCAGTTTGCACAAGACCAGAAATTTCCTGTGTGACCAGTGGTTGCACTATGGGAGAGGGACCTGAAATTAGGAGACACTGAGCTGTTCTGAACCTGCTGACACATCTGCCTGTCCTCCCCTGCCCCCATAGCCAGAGATTATCCATTACCCTGGAATGTCAACAATTTCCTGGTTGTTGGGTTGGCATTTCTATGTTCATTACCCTGAGCTGTGTCTAAATATCTCCAGAAAGATGCACTATCTCTAATTGTCAAGGCTGCTGTTCAAACACACCCTTTGCTCAGAAGGCCTGGTCCATGCAGGAACAGGAGCAACCCATACAGATCTGCCTTCCAAAGCACTGCTCTGTAGGGCTTCCTTGTGCGCATACACCACAATTCATTTATATCCTTTGGCCAATGTGCATTTGGGTAGTTTTTAGTTTGGGGCTATTATGAAGAAACCAAAGACACAAACACTCTTTTGTGTCTTTGGTTAACATTTGTACACATTTTTGTTTAGTGTATACTTAGAAGTGGCATCGCTGAGTGGTGGGTGTGCATATGCACGCTTCTAGTAGATATTGCAAAACAGTTTTCCAAAATAATTGTTGTACCCATCAGTTATAAACGAGACACCCTGTTTCTTTAAATCCTTACCGACACTTGGTATTATCAGATTTTAAAAATTTTGCCGTTTATTGCAGAATTGCTTACAATAGCAAGAAGAGAGAATCAACCGTGCTGCCCATCAAAACTGGACTGGATAAAAAAAAAACGTGGTACATATACACAATGGAATATTATGCAGTCATAAAGAAGAACAAAATCATTAACTTCGCAGCAACCTGGATGGACTTAGAGTCTATGATACTGAGTGATCTGTCACAGAAACAAAGAACTGAGTATCACATGTTCTCACTCATAAGTGAACCTTGAACAACTATCTTAATACTATGAGAAAAGGATTGGCAGTAGTGGGAAACTGTGGAAGGGGACAGGGAGGTGGGATTGGCAGTAGTGGGAATCTGCCTGGGGAAGCGGGGGCACACCTCATCAACAAGGGTACCTGCATAATGAACATTTGTATACCTAACCCTGAGTTGTATCCCACATCTTTAAAATAAAAAATTAAAACTTAAAAAAAAATTTTACCCGTTTGGTTGATAAGGAATTAAAATTTTGTTGTTTTGATATGCAGCTCTTTGATTTACTGTGAGCCTATTTTTATATATTTATTGACTATTTGAGTTTCCTCTTTTGAAAAAAACTTTTTTCATGTCCTTTGCCTGCTTTTTGATTGAGTGTCATGTCTTTTTTTTTTTGAGTTGTAGTCTCACTCTG
>NW_007252971.1:278130-282554 GCF_000164805.1 Carlito syrichta | reverse complement strand
TTCACCGCAACCTCGACCTGCTGGGCTCCGGCGATCCTTCCGCCTCAGCCTTCCAAGTAGCTGGAACTACAGGCGCGTGCTACCACGCCCGGCTAATTTTTTGATTTACTGTAGAGATGAGGTCTCGCCAAGTTGCCCAGGTGGGTCTCGAACCCTCAGGCTCAGGCAATCCACTCACCTCACCGAGCCCGGCTCAGTGTCATGTCTTTGTCTTATTGATTGTTTTTTAGGAGTTCTTTATATATGAAGGGTCTTCAGAAAGTTTATGGGAAATGCATATTATGAAAAAAGGCCCGGCTCCATGGCTCAGCCTGTAATCTCAGCACTTTGGGAGGCCGAGGTGAGTGGACAACTTGGCAAACCTCATCTCTACAATAAATAAAAATATTAGCTGGGCGTGGTGGCACACACCTGTAGTTCCAGCTACTTGGAAGGCTGAGGGGGAAGGATCCCCGGAGCACAGCAGGTGGAGGCTGTGGTGGCCGTGAGCGTGCCACTGCACTCTAGCCTGGGCGATGAAAGTGAGACTCCTACTCAAAACAAACAAACAAACAAAATATATATATATTAATACATTGACACGGTTAAGTTCCCAGGACCCTCAGTTCTTTAGGGATGGACTAAATGGCTGGGATCATTGCTTACAATTTGCTTACCATTTGATTTTGTAAGACACTCAACTGAGAAACTTTGACAAGAATGTCTGGCTTGAGTTCCTGTACAAATACAGAGTCCCATGTGAATGCCCAGGATTGTTCCCAACTCAATCTCCATTAAGTCAAGTCTTTCCAACCAGGGAGAGTCAAAGGTTGGTTAACAAATACAGTAGTACAGCCAGATAGGAGGAATAAGTTCTACTGTTCTGTAGCACTGTAGGGTGACTATAATTAACAATTTATGTATTTTTTTTCTTTTTGAGTTGGGAGTCTCACTCTGTCGCCCAGGCTAGAGTGCAGTGACACGCTCACAGCCACCCCAGCCTCGACCTGCTGGGCTCAGGCGATCCTTCCGCCTCAGTCTTCCAAGTAGCTGGAAATACAGGCACGTACCACCATGCCCAGCTAACTTTTTTGATTTATTGTAGAGATGAGGTCTTGCCAAATTGCTCAGGCTTGTCTCACATCCGTGGGCTCAGCCTCCCAAAGTGCTGGGATTATAGATGTGAGTCACCGCGCATAGCCATTCTTTTTCTTTTCTTTTCTTTTTTTTTGAGAGGGAGTCTCACTATGCTTCCCAGACTGGTCTTAAACTCCTGGGGTCAAGCAATCCTTCCACCTCAGCCTCCCAAAGTGTTGGGATTACAGGCATGATCCATTGCACTTTGCTGTTGTATATTTTCAAATAGATAGAAGAGTGAATTTTGAATATTCCTAACACAAAGGATGATAAATGTTTGAGGTGATAGATATGGTAATTACTCTGATTTGATCATTATATGTTGTATACATGTATCAAAATATCACATTGCACCTCATAACTATGTACAATTAGTATGTCAATTAAAATAATAATAAAGCTGGGCTCAGTGGCTCAGCCTGTAATCCCGCACCTTTGGGAGGCTGAGGTGAGTGAATTGCCTGAGCCTGCGGGTTCAAGACCCGCCTGGGCAGCGAGACCTCATCTCTACAATAAATAAAAAAATCAGCCGGGCGTGGTAGCGCTTGCCTGTAGTTCCGGTTACTCAGAAGGCTGAGGCGGAAGAATCGCTGGAGCCCAGCAGGTCGAGGCTGTGGTGGCCGGGAGCGGCTGCTGTACTCCAGTCTGGGTGACTGAGTGAGACTCCAACTCAAAAAAAAAAAAATAATAATAATAATAAAAGCAAAAAGAGAGTTAAGTTTATCTTTGAAATTATTACATTAACCAAGGGAGTTCAGAAATTGTTATGGCCTATGAAAACCATCAAATGACACCCATAATTACTATTGAGAATGTGCTTTCAGCTGGGCTCGGTGGCTCAGCCTGTAATCCCACGCTTTGGGAGGTCGAGGTGAGTGGATTGCCTGAGCCCGCGGGTTCGAGACCCGCCTGGGCAACTTGGCGAGACCTCATCTCTACAATAAATCAAAAAATTAGCCGGGCGTGGTAGCGCATGCCTGTAGTTCCAGCTACTTGGAAGGCTGAGGCGGAAGGATCGCTGGAGCCCAGCAGGTCGGCGCTGGGGTGGCCTTGAGTGTGCCACTGCACTCCAGCCTGCGTGACAGAGACTCCGACTCCAAAAAGGGGGACAGGGGGACAACACCTCGGGTCCCCTCCCACTGTGGGAGCTTCTCTGTCCTCTCAAAGCCTGATTCCTAAAATTAAAAAAATTGCCTTCATGTAGGTGGAAGAAGGGGGATGTGCCACTGATCATGTCTGAGGTGACAGAAAAATCTACCTTTTGTTGTCCTCATTTGCATTTGAGGAAACTGAATCACAAAGAGGTTAAGCAACTTGCCCATGGTTATACTGCCTGAAAGTGGCAGGCCAGGATTTAAATCCTTATTAATAGTGCTTAGCATTTCTGAGATGTCATTTACAACTTAATTTCCAGGAAAGCACATTCTCTTTTTTTTTTTTCCCTGAGTTGTAGTCTCACTCTGTCGCCCAGACTGGAGTGCAGTGGCCACTCCCAGCCCAGCCACCGCAGCCTCAACCTGCTGGACTCAGGCAATCCCCTCACCTCGGCCTCCCAAAGTGCTAGGATTACAGGCTTGAGCCACCGTGCCCAGCCTCTTGAGGCTTGTAGGTAATTTGATGACACTGTGCGTTTCCCAGAGATGGTCCTCATTTACCAGCTCCAGAGGTTGGCCCTAAATGGATACATTGAGATGGTTCCCAGTTCTCAACGTCAGAGCATAGCTCTCTAAGTCTGTTTCCAGAGGGGGAGGTCAGAGCTGCCGCTTCGGTCTGACCCAGTCCTCCAACTGCCACTGAGAGAACAGAGGAAATAGGGACACTCACACCAGCAACCCCCAGACTCAAGGTAAGGTGTGTACATCCAACTCTTCTTTCTCTCCTTCTCTCTGCTTTAACTACTCTTCACTTCTCTGAATCTTTACCTTCTTTGTCTTCTGTTTTTTCCCCCTTCTAGCTCTGTCTCCCTCAATCTCCGTCTCCTCACTTTAATTCTCTGTTTATCTTCTTTCCTGTCACTTTTACTTGCTGTACTGCTTTCCCTCTTTCTTGGTATCTTTCTCTGCAACTCTGTCTTTCCTTTGGTCTCTCTATAAACTCTGGCTCCTCTTCCTCCTGCTGTGTCTTTCTCCTTATCCTTCCTTCTCTGTCTATCTTTGATTTCCCCATATCTGTCTCTCCCTGGCCTCTCAGGCATGGTATCTTTCTGAGGAAGCGGGTAAGGCGATTCCCCCACTCTGCTGTCATGAATGAACCCACTTGCTCTTCCCTAATTCTGTCCACCTCCTTAACCCACTTCCCTTCTCCAAATATTCCCCTCCTCTCCCTATGCAGATAGGTGAGCGGCAAATCCAGGCCTACAGGGGTCACAGTGTCAGAGCCTTCCCTCCAGGAAGACCAAAGTAGAAAAATGGGGGAGAAAGGCTGAGAGACAGATCAAAACAGACAGAGGCAGAGATGGTGCTAAGGCCAGGAGGAAGTGGGGGAAGAAGACAAGAGGAAGAACCTGAGCGAGAGGTGCTGAAATTCTTGTTGAAAGGAGGTGGAATTAAATTAGAGATGAGAGACAGCCGGCGCAGTGGCTCACGCCTATAATCCTAGCACTTTGGAGGCCAAGGTGAGAGGATTGCCTGAGTCCAGGGGTTCGAGACCAGCCTGGGCAACTTGGTGAGTGCTCCTTTCTAAAATATATCAAAAAATAACCTGGGCGTGGTGGCGTGCGCCTGTAGTTCCAGCTAATTGGAAGGATCGCCTGAGACCAGCCGGTCAAGGCTGCGGTGGCTGTGAGTGTGCCACTGCACTCCAGCCTGGGCAACAGAGACTCTGACTCAAAAAAAAAAAAAAAAAAAAAAAGAGATGAGAGACCAATGGAGATACAACAGGAGATCAGGCCTCTGCCTCCCTGAGCCCCCTCAGTTAGAGGGTAAGCTGGAAGGAGGCCTGAGGCCTGGCCTGATAGTTCTCTGTGTGGGGGTCTAGCCCTTAAACCCAGCTCACAGGTCAAACCTTTCCTTGCTTTCTCTCCTGCGTTTGCCTGCATCTGGCCCTGAGTGTCTTCCCCTCTCCCCGCCTGCATTTCTTACCTTCACGAGGCTTCTTGTTATTCCGCTAACCGTCTCTGCCCTTTCTTTGTCTCTCTTCTCATTCATCTCTTGCACGTCTCTGCCTTCACTGCCTTTCTACCTCTATCACTGCCTCTATCTCCGTATGTGCATGTCTCTCAGTTCTTTTTATTTATTTATTTTTGAGCTGGAGTCTCACTCTGCAACCCAGGCTGGAGTGCAGTGGCCGCTCCCGGCCACCGCAGCCTC
>NW_007252971.1:267332-277818 GCF_000164805.1 Carlito syrichta | reverse complement strand
GTGGGACCTGAGGGCCCCGCCCCGGGTCCCAGCTCCGGAGACGGGCAAGGGCGCCCCTGCTTCACCTTGAAGCCGGAGGATGGCAGGCCATACCGCGGATGCCAGGCTCCACAGAGCCTCCTTCCGACCCCTGGCACTGTTTGAAGACGCCCTGCGATTCTCACCGAGTCGTGGAACCTCGTTTTCCAAGACTAGTCTTCGGCTTCTTTTTTTTTTCCTTTGAGTTGCAGTCTCACTCCGTCGCCCAGACTGGAGTGCAGTGGCCGCTCCCGGCCACCGCAGCCTCGACCCGCTGGGCTGCGGCGATCCTTCCGCCTCAGCCGTCCAGGTAGCTGGAACTACAGGCGCGCGCTAGCACGCCCGGCTCATTTTGATTTATTGTAGAGTTGAGGTCTCGCCAAGTTGCCCAGGTGGGTCTCGAACCCGCGGGCTCAGGCAATCCACTCACCTCGGCCTCCCAAAGCGCGGGATTACAGGCTGAGCTACCGAGCCCGGCCTAGTCTTTGGCTTCTAAACTTGGGATCCGCCCCTCTCCCTGAGACTTTTTTCCACCCCGAGCCCCGCCCCAGCCAGAGGCTGGAGGAGCCACAGCAGGAGGAGGCCATGAGCGTCACCACAAGCAGTCAAGCCACCTGGGTGGATGGCGCGCAGTAGAACCGCCCCAAGGACCCACAGGGATAACCTCTCCGGCCCAGGGACAGCGAATTGGGTCCCAGAGACGGGGAACAGGACGCAGCGCCCGGGTGCCTGGAAGAAAAGGAGGGAACGGGGCATTCAGAGGCAGGAAAGAGGGCGGAGCGCCCGGGTGCCTGGAGGAACCAGATGAGGTGGGACGGAGCACCTGGGAACTGTGGGGAACCACAGGGGGCAGGACCTTTAGGGGCGGTGAGGGCGGAGCATGAAGATTGGAAGAGGTATCCAGGAGTTGCTGAGGGCAGGAGAACCTGCAGATATTAAGGGACCTGTAGAAGCAGAGCCCATTTGTAAGGGACCTGGAGAGACCGTAGGGACCGGGCCTCCGAGGACCCTGAGTTGGCTGTATAAAGGATGCAGGACAGCCGGCCGCGGTGGCTCACGCCTGTAATCTCAGCACTTTGGGAGGTTGAGGATTGCCTGAGCCCACGGGCTCGAGACCAGACTGGGCAACTTGGCAAGACCTCATCTCTACAATAAACCAAAAAATATGCCGGGTGTGGTGGCCCACGCCTGTGGTTCCAGCTACTTGGAAGGCTGAGGCGGAAGGATTGCCTAAGCTCAGCAGGTAGAGCCTGCGGTGGCCACGAGCACGCTCTAGCCTGGGCAACTTAGACTCTGACCAAACAAAAAAAAAAAAAACAAAAAACAGAGTCGGCCAGGCGAGGTGGCTCATGTCTATAATTCCAGCACTTTGGGAGGTTGAGGTGAGAGGACTGCCTTAGTCCGCGGGTTCGAGACCAGCTTGGGCAACTTGGCGAGACCGCATCTCAATCAATAAAGCAAGCCGGCTCAGTGGCTCAGCCTGTAATCCGGTGCCTTTGGGAGGTTGAGGTGAGTGGATGGCCTGAGCCCACGGATTCGAGACCCGCCTGGGCAACTTGGCGAGACCTCATCTCTACAACAAATTTTAAAAATGAGCCGGGCGTGGTAGCGCGCGCCTGTAGTTCCAGCTACTTGGAAGGCTGAGGCGGAAGGATCGCTGGACCCCAGCGGGTCGAGGCTGCGGTGCTGCGGCAGCCGGAAGCATGCCACTGCCCTCCAGTCTGGATGACAGACTCCAACTCAAAAAAAAAAAAAAGAGGCAGGGCCTGAGGAACCTTAAGAGGGCAGCGTGAGGTATAGCAAGAGGGTGGGGCTGGGAACCACCTGGGTATGTGGAACCTAAGTCCTCAAGGTGGAGCCTGCGGACTCAGGGAAGGGGAGGGGAATGGCGGAGCTGCGGGGGCGGTACTTGACAGGAGCAGTGCGGGACCTGGAAATACAGGCGGTATGAGGCCTAGGGGGACGGACCTGAAGGAGGTGGTGGCACCAAAATACAAGAAGGGTCGCAGCCTGGGATACTCTGAGTTTGATTGGCACCCCGGCCTCACAGAGCTTACTTGCTGGTGCTGCTGGACTGCCTGTTGAGCCACGGGTTCGAGGCTGGGGCCCTGCCGCCACTCTGCCCTCTCCAGGGCCCTTCCTCAAGTGACCACTCAGACCACTTTGCTGTGAATCGACCACACAGGTGTCGCAGCTGTCACCACTGAGGACCACCAGGTCTGTTATGGCCTTTGCATCCCCGTGGACCAGTTATATACTGGAGAAAGGACGTTTCCATCTCTTTGCAATGGCTTGCAGGAAAGGGAGTTTTTATGTCTCCCATGAGGTCATTTGTCACTGGAGCAGTGTGCAAACAGTTGGCTCTTCAGGAAGCTTTTGCTTTTCCTGTGACACTTGCACCCCAGTGAAGATGTTAGCCCCATTTATATAGAGGTCTGCACACAGGTGATAGTGTTTGGGGCCAATGTCCACCCATAAAAACCTTTTTCTTTGTTTTAGTAGGAGTCTCACTCTGTTGCCCAGCCTAGAGTGCAGTGGCCACTCCCGGCCACCGCAGCCTCAACCTGCTGAGCTCAGGTGATCCTTCCACGTCAGCCTTCCAAGGAGCTGGAAACACAGGTGCATGCCACCACAACCAGCTAATTATTTGATTTATTGTAGAGATGAGGTCTCACCAAGCAACCCAGGCTGGTCTCAAACCCATGGGCTCAGGCAATCCTCTTGCCTCCACCTCCCAAAGTGATGGGATTACAGGTACAAGCCACCATGCCCTGTGTAAAAACTTTTCGTAACTCCTCCACCTCAAAATGAAAACTCATTTCAGGTTATTTTGTGGTAGTCCCTAGAAGGGGCTCCTTGTGAGGTCAGGTTTCCCAGTCTTGGTGTGCATGGGGGTCTGGGGTGCAATGTGCAGAACTACCCCCAACCCTTAGCAATCCTTTTGCTCACTCACTTCTTTTTCCTGTTTCTCTGTCTGCTTATAACTCATCACTTTGCCCACACACACCTTCACTCATTCTCCATTACTGCTCATTCATTCCAAAAAACATTTACAAGTTAGCCAGGTGTGGTTCACGCCTGTAATCCCAGCACTTTGGGAGGCCAAGGCGAGAGCGTTGCCTGAGCCCAGAGGTTTGAGATCAGCCTGGGCAACTTGGCACGACCTCGTCTCTACAATCAATCAAGAAAAATTAGCCGTCCATTGCTTTACTAAACTCTGGTGTGGCCATGTGCAATTTGAGCCATGGCCGCCACCATGTTTCCTAAGTTTTGGCCCCCTCTCCTACCTTGGAAAGGTGAATGTCCTCTCTAGTTTACTTTCTAAATAAACTCTTTTCTAATGTAAAAAAAATAGCCAAGCGTGGTGGTACATGCCTGTAGTTCCAGCTACTTGTAAGGCTGAGGCGGGATTGCCTGAACCCAGCAGGTTGAGGTTGAGATGGCCGTGAACATGCCACTGGGTGACAAGAGTGAGACTCTGACTCAAAACAAAAAACTTTACTGCTGCCCACCTGCTGTGGGACTCCAAGTCCTAGGGCTTCCAGGTCCTTGAAGAGGGCCGTGTCCCTTGGCCTGAGGAGAGATTCCCCCCGACCCCAGGTGCTTCAAGGAGTACATACACAGGCATTTCAAAACTGGCTTTAAATACTTATCAGGGTGCCACACAAAGGAGCTGGGGTGAGAGCTTGTTACATGTTGAGTATGGGGCTGGGGTGCCCTGAGAGAAAAAGGGGACCCATCTGTCAGGGCAGCTGGGGTGCCCCACCCCCACCCTGGGAGAAGGGAGCAGAGTAGAAGCCCTCTTTGGAGTCCCAGGGCGAACTGGGAGCCAGCCCTCCCTTCGAGGTAGATCATCGGGGAGGGAACTGAGGAGCAGCTCCCATGGTGGCGGCGTCCGTCGTTTGCTCAGTGGTATTGCTGATAGCTGGGATAGCCTGGGGTTGGGGTGCCCTCCTTGGGGGGCAGCTGGCTGGGGTCCTCCAGGAACGGGGGTGCTAGAGAGGGGAGAAGCAGGTAAGGATGACTGGAGTGGGCTAGGCAGAGCTTTCCCTCCTCTCCCTGACTGTCCATCCGGTACTCACCATTTCGGAACTGCTGGGCCGTGTAGCGAGTGAGGAGGATGCCAACACCCTCAATCAGTGCCAACAGGATGCCCCCCATCATTGCTGAGCCCACCATGGCCAGTGGGCCACCTGGGAAAGTTGGGGCAGGGAGACAGAGGTGAGGGCAGACAGAACAGGGTGGAAGGGACTAGGGCCAGGGCTGGGACCACGGGCGGGGACACTCACTGCGGGCAGCCAGCACAGCCCCAGTCAGTGCCCCACTGGTGATGGAGTTCCAGGGATCTTCCTTGCCCCGCAGACGCACCAGCCCACAGTCGATGGTAGAGAACAGGCCCCCCCACACAGCAAAGCTGCCTGTAGTGAGACCAAGGCCTAATTAGTATTCTTGGAAAATCCCAAGAATCCACATCTCTGTGGTCTGGAGACTTCCAAGGCCCAAATGCTGTGGTCAAGAATAGGGAGAAAAACCCAGACACAAAGGCAGATAGAAAACTTCCAGGGACTCTTCCCCATCTGTCCCCATCTTGGGGTAGCGCCCACATCAAGCCTTCTATCATCACTATTCACATTCCCTTCACCTTTATAGGGAGTTGGCAAATGTTCACAAGCAGATTTAGCTTTACATGGCTTTTAGCAGAGCAACTGTGATCTTCACAATCACCACAAAGAGTTGGAATTCTGATTTTGGTTTGAGTGAGAAGGAAATAACCTAGGAAAGCCAGTTAATATGACAGTTAAAATGTTTACTGAGGGCTTACTGTGTGCCAGGACCTGAGGTACTGTGTTATTTGACTTCAGCAATTTGTTTTTTGTTTTTTTTTTTTGAGTTGGAGTCTCATCAGTCGCCCAGACTGGAGTGCTGTGGCCGCTCCCGGCCACCGCAGCCTCAACCTGCTGGGCTCCGGCGATCCTTCCACCTCAGCCTTCTGTGTAGCCGGAATTACTGGTGCGCACTACCACGCCCAGCTAATTTTTTGATTTTATTGTAGAGATGAGGTCTCACCTGCCTAGGCGGGTCTCGAACCCGCGGGCTCAGGCAATCCACTCACCTCAGCCTCCCAAAGGCGCGGGATTACAGGCTGAGCCACCGAGCCCGGCTGACTTCTGCAATTTTAAATTAATGTTATTAAAGTATTTAACATAGCAAACAGCACTTAAGATATGTAAATTACATACACTAGAAAACTGGTGAGGTGGTCATTATCATCACCCCATGTTACAGATGAGATTCAGAGAGGTAAAGCCTCTCAAGGTCACACAGCAGGGAAGAGTCAGGACCTGGATTTAAACTCCAGAGCCCACCTTCTTCCCCTCTATATTAAATTGCTGGGAAATATCACCCCCCTGAGAAGTCCCAGGCAGAGTTAGGGCTAGAATCTGGACCCTCAAGTTGCAGTTTGGACCCAAAGGATCAACCACTCCTAACTTTGCCATCATATCTCCTATATCTTCCCAAAGACCTCACCTCCAATCTGCGGGGCTCGGATCCTCACAGCGTTAACACTACCTCTCAACCGGTGACGGATTCCCTGGGGAAAGTAAGGAAGCGGGTCAGGGCAGGGTTGAAACCACTAGCAGATAGGGTTTCTAGCTTTTAAAAGGGAAGGAGATGGGACACCTGTTAGGGGTATCAGGGGTAGAGAAGCAGCTGAGAACTAGGGGGCTGGAGAACACCTGAACATCGGTGTACTCAGAGCTGGTTTGAGAAGTTCCAATTCACTCATTTGTTTGATCATTCATTCATTCAATAAATGATTAGTGAGCATCAACTATATGCCAGAAACCAGGTTACATGCAGGGATACAGCAGTGAACAAGGAACATCTGGTCCCTGCCTTCTCAGAGCTCACATTATAGTGGGAGATATACATCCTGAGCAAGGGTGTAGGTAAACAAGGTAGCTTCAAACAGCAATATGTACTCTAGAGGATATAGAATAAAGAAATATGATGGTAGCCAGGTGTGGTGGTGAGACGACTGCCTGAGTCCAGAGGTTTGAGACCAGCCTGGGCAACTTGGCGAGCCCTCATCCCTACAATAAAAAAAAAAAAAAAATAGTCAAGCATGGTAGCGCATGTCTGTGGTCCCAACTACTTAGAAGGCTGAAGTGGATGAGGTGGAAGGATCACCTGAGCCCAGCAGGTCGAGGCTGTGGTGGCCGTGAGCGTGCCACTGCACTCCAAGCCTGGGCAACAGTGAGACTCCAACTCAAAAAAAAAAAAAGAAAAGAAAAGTGATGGTGGCTGAGGGGTCAGGAGAGCCCTCTTGAAGGAAGAGTCAATTGTGCTGAGACCTCGAAGATGAGAAACTAGGGCAAAGATCCAAGAAAAAGAGTTCCAAGGAGTAAAGGGAATGGAAAGGGCTAGCAAATGGAGACCTAGCAAATGAATGGAATTTAAAGCTATGACATTTGATGAGATCTTCTGGGGCTGATGGGTGGGTCAGAGAGACAGGATGTATCATATTAAACAAATTTTCTCAACTTTAAGGCTGTCCTCCCTCTGCCAATTAAACTCCTGTCATTTCAATCTATCCAAGTTTCTTTCTTTTTATTTTTAAGTCGGGGTCTCACTCTGTCACCCAGGCTGGAGTGTAGTGGCATGATCATGACTCACCACAGCCTTGACGTTCTGGGCTCAGGTGATCCTCCCACCTCAGCCTCCTGAGTACCTGGGACTATGGGCACGTGCCACCATGCCTCCTGCCTCAGACTCTCAAAGTTGCTGTTTCAGGAGTGAGCTACCATGCGGTCTATCCAGGTTTCTGAGCCAGAATCTGCCTCTAGGTAAAATCTGTCTGGTTTTGCACACATATTTAAGATTTGGTGATGGGTGTTTTTTGTTTTTTTTTGAGTTGGAGTCTCACGCTGTCGCCCAGACTGGAGTGCAGTGGCCACTCCCGACCACCGCAGCCTTGACCTGCTGGGCTCTGGCGATCCTTCCACCTCAGCCTTCTAAGTAGCTGGAACTACAGGCACGCGCTACCTCGCCTGGCTAATTTTTGATTTATTGTAGAGATGAGGCCTCGCCAAGTTGCTCGGGCGGGTCAAGAATGATGACTGTTTTGACAACACAGAATTTCCATCGAGAAACTCCCGTTGGGTGGAATGGGGAATTCCATTTGCAATTCCCCCAAAACTCCAGGTCCAGGAGCCAGGCCTAGCACATAGTAGGTGAGCAGGCACCAGTATGGGTAAGTGCACGTAACTGGCAGCTCCAAGCAGTTTTCAGAGCAGTATCCCTTATGGGCAAGGTAGCTGACCCCCACACCAATCAGGGAAGGCCAGGACTCACAACAGGGGCATTGCGGAAGCCCTTGATGGCCTGGAAGACTCCACCACCGATGACACCCATAGTGAAGGCTCCACCGCAATCATCCACAATTCGCCATGGGCTGCAAGTGGGAATGGAAGGAAAGGATAGGGTTACTGGGAGTCCTCCCCCAGGCCCAGTCACAGGGACTCTTTCCAACTGGGAGAAAACCAAGTCACCTGAATGGGAAGTCCATGAGTGGGAAGAAACACTTCAGATAATGAGCTAGTCCTGTCGGGCTTTCCCCACCGCGTTAAAGTGAGAAATGGGGCGAAGGGGTGAAATATTAGTCTTTGCCCTGTCCATCCCTCCTCTTCAAAACCAACAGTTTTACTATCAAAGATTAAATGGACTGATAAATGCAAAGAGTTGACACGTTTCAATAAGCGCTATACAAGCTTTAACTAGCTAGTATTGCTACTAAAGACCAGTTGCACCCCTTCTTCGACAATGAGCACGTCCAACCAAGCCCCGCCCCCTTTCAACCCAGCACAAGTGGGAAGAACCAAGAGCAGACCGTGGGGAGGACCCATCACCGCCCCCTGCCCTCAATAGGCTCAACCGTGCCCCGCCCCCACTAACGAACGCGACGTGGGCACAATCACGCGTGGTAACTCCAGGGAAATCCGCTCAACACCGCACCCCCCCCCCAGGCAGAATGGATTCGACCAACGTGTCTCTTGTTAACGAAGAGGGGCTACGATTACGAAGTCAGAGGAAACGTGGCGTGGTTCGTCCTTCATCGCACCTTCTCCAGGCACAAAGTTGTGGCCTCCCCTCTTAACGGAGCCCGAGTGGGAGGAACCAAGTGGGGAGGAGCGGAAGGAGATACATTTCTAAAAGACCCCCGAGTCTGGGACATGGCACTGTGTGGCCGGTGCCTCTCCCGCCCGCCTCCCACGGCTGGCCTTGGCGCCACAGCAACAGCCCCAATGCCTAAGCCCATCGCCGTACCAAGGCTCCCGAGCGTATTCCTCCATGGCGCCGGCGTCTTGCCGCGCAGTCTCAGGCAGTACCTCAGGTTGACCACGCCCCCAGCGTAAACGCACACAGGCGCCCGAGCGGTCCACCGTTTCCAGGATAATGATTGGGTCGTTACGTCCTACGTCAGGCTTAGAACGCACTCTCATTGGCCACCTAGGCTTGCGTCGTTTGTTCCCTGCAGCCAGAGCGTAGCCCAGTTTCCTGTAGGCTTGGGGGAGAGAAGACCTCGTTCTGTGCTTTGGGAGAAGAGAGTCGTGTGGTCCTGGTGACCATAGCGTCCATAAGAGAGGCAGCCGGTCTGACAGTCTTTCCATTACCTGCACGACTGTATTGGTAACGCCGGGGTGGGTGCATTTCTTTGGAGCTGAAGGAAGTGCTGCACTGTACTCCCCCATCCCGGCGCTTTGGTTCCTCCCACCCGGCAGTCTTTGGGGGACATTGGGTGAGCCCATCTCTAAGGCGTAGGGGAGCTGTGCTTGACCCTTCGGCGGTGGGCGGACCCTGGGCCTGGGAGAGCCTGGGCCCGGGCACCCGGTCTGAAGAGGAGGGTTAGTGAGCGTTTTGGTGTTATTACTTCCTGTCTCTTCCGTCCTTTAGTGCGTATGTTCCGTCCGTCCAGCTATTGATGCATTTGGGTAGGTGGAGATCAGATGTGTGCACGCTGAGGGGAGGCGCTTGGCTACAGAATCCAGATTTGAATCCTCATATGAGCTCGATTTCAATCTGTTTGTCCATAGGTCTGTCTGCTATCAGTTATGCCGCTGCCCGTTGCACTGCAGACCCGCCTGGCCAAGAGAGGCATCCTCAAACATCTGGAGCCTGGTGAGACAGCAAGAGCTAATGGGTGTACCACGTGCCAGGCTTGACAGGCACTTTGTTGTTGATATTGACGCCTGATACCTAGCGTGGACCTACTGAACACCAAGCAATGGGGTGGCAGGCATTTCTTCTTTTTTTCTTTTTTGAGTTGGATTCTCACTCCAGACTGGAGTGCAGTGGCACGCTTCTGGCCACTACAGCCTTGCCCTGCTGGGCTCTGGCGATCCTTCCGCCTCAGCCTTCCAAGTAGCCAGAACTACAGGCGTGCGCAATCACGCCCGGCTAATTTTTGATTTATTGTAGAGACGAGGTCTCGCCAAGTTGCTCGGGCGGGTGGCAGGCATTTCATTGTTAACAATAGGGATTCCTGACATCCATCCCTACCGTGTGCAGCACACTGTGTGTGGGGTGGAAGGGGGTTGGGCTAGATATTTTATCCTTTTATGGTAGTTTTGGGCCTACTGTATGCTAGGGTCAATCCATGGATCAATCAATCCATGGGTATGATTACAGAGTATTTAATAGGAAGGATTGCTGACATCTGTCTCCTGTGTGCCAGGTACAGTAGCAGTATGTTATATTTTATGTTGTTAATCATACTAATAGACACTATGTATTTCAGAGGTACCGGGGTGATGGGCACTTTAATGGTGACAGACAACTTATTGTTTACCTTACCAATACCTAATGTGTATTTTGGGCCTCCCTAAGTGCCTACCATACACGCTATAGTTAATGGTATGAAATGATAGCCATTTTGACTGGGCTCAGTGGCTCAGCCTATAATCCCAGCACTCTGGCAGACCAAGGTGAGTGGATTGCCTGAGCCCGTGGGTTCGAGACCAGCCCTGGCAACTTGGTGAGACCTAATCTCTACAATAAATCCAAAATTAGCTGGGTGTAATAGCGTGCGCCTGTAATTCCGGCTGCTTGGAAGGCTGAGGCGGAAGGATCACTGGAGCCCAGCAGGTCGACGCTTGCATGGCCATGAATGTGCCACTGCACTCCAGCCTGGGCAATGGAGTGAGACTCCGACTCAAAATATATTAAAATGATAGCCATTTTATACTATCAGGATCTGTCATTTAGGCCGTCTGTGTTGCTGACTACTAATTACACCTTAATGTCAATAATACTAAAAAGCCGGGCTCGGTGGCTCAGCCTGTAATCCTGCGCCTTGGGAGGCTGAGGTGAGTGGATTGCCTGAGCCCGCAGGTTCGAGACCCGCCTGGGCAACTTGACGAGACCTCATCTCTACAATAAATCAAAAAATTAGCAAGGCGTGGTAGCG
>NW_007252971.1:248139-267312 GCF_000164805.1 Carlito syrichta | reverse complement strand
GAGGCTGCGGTGGCCGGGAGTGGCCACTGCACTCCAGTCTGGGCAACAGAGTGAGACTCCAACTCAAAATAATAATAATAATAATACTAAAAGCTGGTATCTATATGGGGCGACAGTGCCAGACACTGAAAAATGCATCTTCTTGTCTCCCTTATTGATAACTAACATATTACACGCTTACTTTATGCCAGGCATAGACTTTGTAGTTAATAGTACTGATAATGATCACTTCCTTTTTAAATCCTAACTGAGTACCAGGCCCTGTGCTGATGGTGTGTATCTTATTAGCAATACTGATTGTAGCTGACGTTTGTTTTGGCCTACTGTGTGACAGGCACTATGCTGTTGCTGGCATATACATTTCATTGGTAATTATATTCATATCTGAACTCTGTTGTAGGCTGAGGGCTAGGCACTGAGCTGATAATAGACATCTTTTTTATTCTACTGATTTTTTTTTAAAGCATCAGTTTGGTGAAAAATCTCCTGATACTGATATATCTGTTGCTGACTTACTATGTGTCAGGCCTCACCAACTAAATGGATTCAGAGTAATATCTGCATAAATCCCTTGCCATCTAAACTCTTGAGACTCAATTTACAGGACTCAAATCCTGTAATCACCAAGCTTGGAAGCTAAATTGATTGGACATATTTTCAAGTAAATCCTTTGTCATTCAAATTCATTTTATCTAAATAGATGGGATAACACAGTGTTACATGCTATCTGAACTCAGGAAGTGAAAAGAGATGGATAAATTTTTTGATGAAATCCCTGTCAACTTTTAAACTAGATAGGCTTGGATAACAGTGTAATGCATCGTCTGGACCCAAAACTGAACAGATTTAGGTAAATTATTTTTCATAAATTCCCTAATACAGATAATTGGATATAGAATGCAAGAGATACTTGATACACACACACACACACACACACACACACACACACACACACACACACACACACACGTCTTCCATGTGTAGTTTGTATGAATGTGTGTGTCTCTCCAGGCCCTGTAGGATGAAAACTTCCCTGGTCCTTAACTGCTTTCCTCCTCCCTCACCCCTATCCTACCAGAACCAGAGGAAGAGATCATTGCTGAAGATTATGATGATGATCCTGTGGACTACGAGGCCACCCGGTTGGAGGGCCTGCCGCCAAGCTGGTACAAGGTGTTCGACCCTTCCTGGTGAGTCTGGGAACCTGGTGGAGTAGGGGAGCTGACTTCTGTTTCACCCTTTCTGTGCTGACCCTGGCTGTGGAGTGTATATGGGAAACAGGCAGAGATCTGGGGATCCTTCCTGTGGGGTCCTGACATGGGGTAGGTATGGGCAGTGATTGGGGAGATGAGTTGAGGATACAAGAAGAGGGCATCTGTGCTGACACACTCCTTCCCTCCCACTGCCCCACAGTGGGCTCCCTTACTACTGGAATGTGGACACAGACCTTGTATCCTGGCTCTCCCCACATGACCCCAACTCCGTCGTTACCAAATCTGCCAAGAAGCTCAGGAGCAGTAATGCAGGTGAGTTAGCAGATGCAAGGGTGTCTTGAGTATTTCCAGAGTTCTCAACAAGGAGTTAAGTAAATTATAGAAAATCAGAAAGAAGCAGGTGAGACTAGATAGCCCCAGACAAGGGAGGCTGTTGAAGGCAGGGGCTGCTGGGTCCTGGGGTGGGAGAAGAAGGTCACTTCAAGACTCATGTCCCCAGATGCTGAGGAGAAGTTGGATCGGGGCCACGAGAAGCCAGACCGGGGCCACGACAAGCCAGACCGGGGCCACGACAAGTCAGAGCGGAGCCATGACAAGTCAGACCGGAGCCACGACAAGTCTGACAGAGATCGGGAGCGTGGCTATGACAAGGTGGAGAGAGAGAGAGAGAGGGACAGGGAACGAGATCGGGAGCGTGGATATGACAAGGCAGAACGGGAAGAAAGCAAAGAACGGCGCCACCATCGCCGTGAGGAACTGGCTCCCTACCCCAAAAACAAGAAGGGTAAGCTGAACAGGCTGGGACTCAGGTGAGGCAAGTGATGGGCCAGGGTGTATGTAAGGAGGCCCTCCCTCAGGTGGGGGCCTGGGAGGAGGATGCCGCAGTCCATGGCAGTCACACGATCCATTTCTTCTTGGAATGTGGGGTTTGGTGATCAGGAGCTTTTTGTGCCTCAGTTGAAGACCTCACCTTGCCACTTACCTTTACAGTGGCAAGTCGAAAGGACGAAGAGTTAGACCCCATGGACCCCAGCTCATACTCAGACGCGCCCCGGTAAGTGATAATCCCTCATGAGTCCTTTTTCCCATGACTTATTGCATTTCCTCTCTTCCTCACCGTCTCCTTCCCCCATTCCTTAATGAGGCTGGTGGGTGATGCCTGCCACATCCCCCATTCCCATCCCCTGACTGTCTGTCACCTTCAGGGGCACATGGTCAACAGGACTCCCCAAGCGGAACGAGGCTAAGACTGGTGCTGACACCACAGCAGCTGGGCCCCTTTTCCAGCAACGTCCATACCCATCCCCAGGGGCTGTACTCCGGGCCAATGCCGAGGCATCCCGAACCAAGCAGCAGGACTGAACCTTCAAATCAAGCAACAGGGCTGAAGCTTCGCCCTCCCCAGCCCTGGGGTTTTTAATAAAAACTTTTCTGTGATCATGACCATGAGGCCTGAGTGCTTCCTTTTCTTGCTCTTTCGAGGCTTCCCAACCCAAGCTGCAACATGCAAAACACATTTTATTTGTAAAAACTTGTCTAAGAAATAGTGTGGGGGTAGCAGGGGCTGCGGTGGTAAGGACAGGGAATTCAGTGTCTACCTCGCCCTGCCCCTAATACTGATCAGAGTTTGGTCCCAGCTGGGCCAGGGCAAGAAGGGAGAATGAGGCCAGGCCAACGTCTTCAATCCCAGCAGCTACGAACCCTTCACCTTGGTGAGCAACCTGTGGTGGGAATGGGGAGGAAAGAAAAACAGAAAGCTGGGGTGGGCTGGCAGATGGGCTTCCTGAGCAAGCAGGGGCAGCAGTAGTGAGGCTGGTAGTCCTGTGGTTAGTAACAGTGTCTACATGGTGACAGCAGATCCCCTGGGTCAGAAAGCTACACGTGGACTAAATAAATACAACATCTTTATTTGGCATTGGGTATCCTGACATTTGTTCATTACAGTTCCTTAGAAAACAAACCAAAAAATCAAAACTAATCAAAAATAAAGATCCAATGGCCCTATTTACATATAGCAAAGACAGCCCAGGCATCTTCCATGCACACACACACACACCCCGCCCCGGGATACAGTTAAGGGGTTAATAAGCTTTGGGGAGCGCAGGGGGCAGGTTCTACATTTCATCAATTCTAAGACACTCTCCCCAAAAAGGAGGCTTCACACAGCCAATTGGGTATCAAGAGTGTAATTGGCAGCTTTATTTGTCCTCTCTGGATGTCTCAGAAAATAACCCTGCATCCAGCAACTGACAGTGTCTTAAGTTTAATGAGATTCAGCCACTTTAAGGACCTCCCCTCCCCACTCTTCCCGCATCCTTGATCATTAATGATCTGATTACACCACGAATCCCAAATCCACTAAAAAAATAAATGGCCCCTACTGTACATTCCCCTGGACCAGCTGATGCAAAAATCTCAGCTTTGCCCCTTTCTCCCTGGGCATTCACAAGAGGCCCATCTTCAAAGGTCTCGGTGTCAGAGAAGCTGCCCCAAGGCCACACAAAGACCGGGGCTGCTAACATGATCCAGCGTGGTGGTGAGGGAGGAGAGAAGGCCTCAAACTATAGGAAGCTGAACCCCACAGGTAGGCATTTATCATTACAGAAGAGCTGCAGGATTTTTGTCCAGTTTGTCCTTTCAAAGGTGGAGGGACTGCTGGGAGGGACTCTCCCAGGCATGATACAGGAGACAGTGGGAGGAGGGGGAGGGTGCAGACAAAAAAAGGCCTTGAATGACAATACCCCCAACCCTGACCCCAGAGAGGTTAGACTGGGGCAAAGGAGGCAGCTCTAAAAACCCCCTCCAGGGGAGAGGGCTGGTCAACCTACCAGGAAGGGCTTGTGTGCCACCCAGTCCTAGTCCCACACCCCTCTAGAAGTTTCTATAACCTAGAAGACTGTCTTCCAACCCTGGAGGAGCCAGGCCCTGGCGGGCGGTGACTTAGGTCCTGCAGATGCCCAACACCCTCCACTCCAGTCTCCCTCCTCCCTGTCTCCCCCCACCGCCGCCAGCCCTCACTTCACCAGCACTGACTTTGGCAGAAAGGGCTCCGTGATGAGGTCGCCACGGTGGGAAGACAGCTGCGATGGTGGTGGCTGCCCCGGAGGCTGCTGGTGAATGCAGGGCCCAGAGGTGGAGGCAGAGGTGGAAGCTATGGCTTTGGCTGCACCTCGGGGAAGGCTGTAGAGGTAGACGGCACCAATGACGAGCCCAGCGCCAAGGGCAAATAATGGGTCCACATGGAAGCCAAAGAGGCGAATGGAGGCAGCAGTGGACAGTACAATGGACAGGGAGGTGGCAAAGCCCTTGAGGATGTTGTCAGCATACTTGACAACAACAGCCACCAGTAGCCCACCAAAGGCCTGGTTGAGCACCACACCCCAGACGGCAGGCGTGTACCCAAAAAAGAAGCCACGGCGGGCCACGGCGGTGCCCTCAGCCCACCAGAGCCCCACCAGGCCTAGCGCTGTGCCAAAGAGGCCCAGCTGCAGGTTGCGCAGCCACACAGAGCCTGAGCTGCCTTTGAGGATCTTCTCAAAGTAGACACCTGCGAAGCCAGAGGAGAGACAGGAGGCCACAACAGCTGCCAGGCCCGCCCCAGGATTCTGATCCAGTGGCCGTGGGCCTCCCCCACCAGCTTGCTGTGCCTGGACAATGGCGACGCCAGTGAAGAGGAGCAGCAGGGAGGCCCACTGCAGCCGGGAAAGGCTGCGGTTCAGCATGAGCACGGAGAACAGTGCTGTGGTCAGGATCTTCAGCTGGTACGTCACCTGCGAGTGGCATGCAGAAGGCACTGAAGGTTGCCCCCGACCCCCAACAGGTACACGAGGGAAATAGTACCTGCTATGGGTTCTCAGGCACAATGGAGGGATAGGGTGGGGTAGATGACAATAAAAGCAGCAAAAGTAGCCAGCCACTGGCCACTGGCTGAGTTGTGGCTCAACAGTTCTGAAGTCCCTCCCAGAAAGTGCACAGGAGGATGGCTGTGCCAGAAGTCCACATCCCAATCCTATTTTCTGGCTGTGTGACCAGGGACAAAACACTCATCCTGTCTGAGCCCTGGTATCATCATCTATAAAATATGGCTGATGTATGTAAAATGCCTAGAAGTAGGTCATTTTTGTCATAGGGGAGGTCTGGATACACATGTATCAATAGCCACAACAATAATGTTTGCAAACATTTACAGAGTGCTGGTGGTAGGCACTTTATGTGAATTAGTGCATTTAATCCTCACACCACCATACTGAAGTGGGTACCACTGTAACCCCCAATTTAAAGATGAGAAAACTAAGGCACAGAAAGGTTAGATGACTTGCCCCAAAATTACATAACTAGAAAGTAGCAGAGCTGAGATCTGAACCCAGGCAGCCTGGGATCTTTAACTACTTCACAAGGCTGCCCAGGAATAGCCTATAGCTAGCTTATCTAAGGCCAACCAAAGGCTCTTTACAGGTATTCTTTCAGTTATCCTAGCACTACAATGAACAGGTGTTACTAGCTCCAACCCCAATTCTCACAGATGAGGAAACCAAGGTTGAGGAAGTTCCAGAGACATTCTGAATGTAATAGTCCCTGCTCTCTGCCGCCTCCGCCCCCAACTCTATACTCTATCCCCCAAGTCAGCCAGTTCCTCTGGGGCCATGCTGGGCTTGGAGCTCACCTGGAAAGTGGCAGCAGGCAGGTTGGAGATGGCAACATACTGGAGGTTATTCTGCAAGGTGTAGATGAGAGAGGGCACAGCAAGCTTGAGCGTGTCCACATATTGCACCAGGACAGCCTCGTGGAGGAAAAGGACCAGGTGTTTCACGTTACCTAGGTGGGAGGACAGCCCTTTTTAGCACTGACAGCCAAAAATGGGGAATCCCCCTGAAGGCTGGAACTAGGTCTGGCTCCTTTGTCTCCCCCCACCTAGCCCACTCTTGCCCCCCTGGGACTGGAACTAAGTCTGTGCTATGTTTTCCCTAGAGCAGTGGTCCTCAACCTTTTTAACATCAAAGACTGGTTTCGAGGAATACAACTTTTCCAAGGATCAGGAATAGTTTCAGGATGATTCAACCACATAACATTTATTGCGCACTTTATTTCTATTACTATTACATGGTAATATATCAGGAAATAATTATGCAACTCACCATAAAAAAGAGGCATGGACGGAAGTAGTTAATAACATACTGGGGCCGGGCTTGGTGGCTCAGCCTGTAATCTCAGCACTTTGGGAGGCTGAGGTGAGTGGATTGTCTGAGCCCAGGAGTTCAAGACCCACCCAGGCAACTTGGTGAGACCTCGTCTCTACAATAAGTCAAAAATTAGCCGGGCGTGGTAGTACACGCCTATAGTTCCGGCTACTTGGAAGGCTGAGGCGGAAGGATCACCGGAAACCAGCAGGTTGAGGCTGTGGTGGCCAGGAGCGTGTTACTGCACTACAGTCTGGGTGACAGGGTGAGACTCCAACTCAAAAAAATAAAAATAAAAATAAAATAAAATAATGGGTGGGCCATGTGTGGACTAAAGTAAGTGTCAGGTTCTGACTTAAGGTATGCCACCAGATACAGCTGTACAATTGAAGTATACTTGCCACTCACTGATAAGGTTTTGATATGAGTCTGCAAGCAATTAATTTATTATGGTCTCTGTACAGTCAAATCTCACTGCCAATGTTAATCTGTATTTGCAGTTGCTCCCATGTCCTTGTATCACTGCTAGTATCTCCACCTCAGATTATCAGGCATTAGATTCTCATATGGAGCACACAACCTAGATTCCTCACATGTGCAGTTCACAATAGGGTTTGTGCTCCTATGAGAATCTAATTCTCCTATGAAAATCTAATGATGGCAGGAGGTGGAGCTCAGGCAGTAATGCAAGTGATGGGGAGTGGCTATAAATACAGATGAAGCTTCACTAGCTCCCTGGTTACTTATCTCCTGCTGTGCGGCCCAGTTCCTAACAGGCCATGGACTGCTACCAGTCCGTGACCTAGGGGTTGGGGACCCCTGCCCTAGAATACAACCATGTATCCAGTAGGCCTTTCTGATTCTCGGTTTAATGGCAGCAAAACAATCACCCATAACACTGTGTCTGCTAATCACAGACTACATTTCCCTTATCTTAGGGCCTACCCTCCTAGCATAGAGGCCCATTCAGGGTAAGTACTCAATGCATGTTTGTACAATGGAATAATCATCATTAACTAGAAGCTTATGAAGTGGAAGTCTTAGGAGGGGTTAGAAAGCTGTCTCTCACAGAGGGGGGAAATTTAGACCACTTTAAAAACTTATCCTAGCTTCTTACTGGCCCATGTGGCATCTGAGGGCAGAGGCCAACTCCCTCTCAGCTGCATCCTCAGCTGCATCTTTCTGTCAGCTCTAGATACACCAGGGAGTTGCCCTTGCCACATGGATGAATGCAGGCTTGACCATTAAGCAGAAGTCCAGTTGGGACCTGCTATGACATATAAATGAGAATCGTTTCCTATGTAATAAAGCCTCTGCAAAGCTCTTCGTACTGTTTTGCAGTTCATCTTTTTTTTTGAGTTGAGGTCTCACTCTGTCTCCCAGGCTACAGTACAGTGGCAAGATCAAGGCTCACTGTAGCCTCAACTTCCTGGGCTCAGGTGATCCTTCCATCTCAGCTTCCCAAGTAGCCGGGACTACAAGCATGTGCCACCATGTCTGGACATTTTTTTTACAAAACTTTTTGTAGAGATGAGGTCTTGCTATGTTGCCTAGGCTCATCTCGAATGCCTGAGCTCAAGCAATCCTCCTGCCTCGGCCTCCCAAAGTGTTGGGATTATAGGCATGAGCCACCACATCTGGCCTGCAGTTCACCTTTTAAGTTATAGCTGAGTGCCACTCCTCAGGGGAAAAAACCTCCACCACCACTGCACAGGGTTATCCCAGGAACACCTACTTCTGCTCATTCACAAAACCCTGTCCTTGCCCTTCATGGTACTAATCTCAGGAGTCATTACTAGTGTCTACCCCATAATTTTCAGGGTAAGGTAACATGGTATATATACCATAGATTATATACCAAACCCTACATAAAAGGAGCTACACATAACCAGGTACCATTCCTATTTCAGTGGTGAATTGTGGGAATATTCACACTACATGAGAAAAACAAATATACAGAGGGCCCTACATCAGGTCAGGCCAGGTTTCACCACCAACTAATTCAGGGGAGAAACAATCGGGGTGGGGGGGGGAGAAGCGTTTGAAATTGTGGCTGAGGTTTGAAGGCCTGTGATGAAATCTGTAGCTGTTATGTTACTCATTTTAAACATCAGCCCTATGAGGACAAGATGCATGTCTGCATTGCTCACAAGTCTGTCTGCATTGCTCACAAGTCTGTCTGCATTGCTCACAAGTCCACCTCCATAGCCCAGGGCCTGAGGCACAGTGCTCACATCGAAACTGTCTATAGAGTCAACCTAAACTGCTGCCTCCCAGGCACCTGGAGTTACCAAGGGTAAAAGACGTTTTCTTCGCTGGGCACGGTGGCTCATGCCTGTAATCCCAGCACTTGGGGAGGCAGAGGCAAGAGGATTGCCTGAGCCCAGGGGTTCGAGACCTGCCCGGGAAACTTGGTGAGACCTCTTCTCTACAATAAATTAAAAATTAGCCGGGCATGGTAGCATATGCCTGTAGTACCAGTTACTTGGAAGATTGAGGTGAAAGGATTGCTGGAATCCAGCAGATCGATGCCGGGGTGGCTGTGAGTGTGCTACTGCACTCCAGCCTAGGCGACAGAGACTCCAACTCAAAAAAAGAAAAGAAAAGATGTTTACTTCAACACATGCACCTAGGGAAGAGGCATATAATTCATTGCATATACAAGTCCTTTGTAGGGAAACAAATCAACATTTCTTTTTCTTTTTTTTGAGTTGGAGTCTCACTCTGTTGCCCAGACTGGAGTGCAGTGGCACGCTCCTGGCCACCACAGCCTTGACCTGCTGGGCTCCGGCAATCTTCCTGCCTCAGCCTTCCAAGTAGCCGGAACTACAGGTGTGTGCTACAACGCCTGGATAATTTTTGATTTATTGTAGAAGCGAGATGTCGCCAAGTTGCCCAGGTTGGTCTCAAACCCGTGGGCTCAGGCAATCCACTCGCCTTGGCCTCCTAAAGTGCTGGGATTACAGGCTGAGCCACTGAGTCCGGCCACAAATGACCACTTCAAAGGAAAAGGCCTTCAGTGAGATGTTTAAATTAGTAGATAAACCCCCAACTCCCAACTGACAGGAAATGCAGAGGACAGAGAATGTTAAATGATACCACAGGGAGGCAGTCAGCAAAATCCAGACTACTGAATGTCTACAAGGCAAATGACCTGCTTTCTTCAACATATTTAGAAGACATCGATTACAAAACACTGACCACATACACACTTAAAAACTTTAATGACATTTAAGAAATCTTAATAAATGTACACACTGACTGGGAATTTGACTATATTATTATTTTTTGAATTATTGTTAATTTTTTCATGTAGGATTTTTAGGTACTGTACTTATTTTGTAAAAAAAGCATTAAGGCCAGGTTTGGTGGTTTAGCCCATAATCCCAGCACTTTGGGAGGCCGAGGCGAGTGGACTGCCTGACTCCACGGGTTCGAGACCAGTCTGGGCAACATGGTAGGACCTTGTCTCTACAATAAACCAAAAAATTAGCTGGGCGTGGTAGCGTGCGCCTGTAGTTCCGGCTACTTGGAAGGCTGAGGTGGAAGGATCGCCAGAGCCCAGTAGGTCGACGCTGGGGTGGCCATGAGCGTGCCACTGCACTCCAGCCTGGGCGACGGAGTGTGACTCCACCTCAAACAAAACAAAACAAAGCATCAAAACATTTATTCAAGATAATAAGGTGGGATTTACTTCAAAATAATAAGGGAATACCTCATCAACAAGGGTACCTGCATAATGAACACATGCATACCTAACCCCGAACTGTACCCTACATCTTCAAAATTAAAAATTAAAAAACAAATAATAATAATAACAGTAATAATAAGGGGAGAGAGAAGGATGTAGGTAGACATACAAATTGGCAGTGAGTGGATAATCACTAACACTGTTTAACAGCAGAGTGGCCAGGAGTTGCTAAATGCTGACTCTAGAGGGTATCTGGATATTTTACTATTTTATTTTTCTATCTGATTTTCTGTATCTTTGGAATTCTCCATCATATGAAGTTAAAGCTAAATAAATAAGTCAACACGTAGGAGTCCCCTGCTACTTTTTGCGTACAGAAAATTTCTCTCCTACGGTCCACAGAGGACAGCTCCCAGGTGTAGGGGCTACAGTGGTGTGGGCACAGCTACTTATAGCTGCAGGGAGGAGGAAGCTTAGCAGCACTGACATACTCCCCAGGTGAGTTCTCGGACATGGAGATATTCCAGCAGCAAACCTTCCCTGTGAACACACACACATACATGTGAAGTCCCACCCAGTGCTCGCGGTGCAGTGCCCTCCCTGGCTCATACCCCTCTTCTGTGCGAAGAGCAGCAGCAGGCAGGTGAGACCTTTGAGCACTTCAGCCATGACCACAGCAGTGGTGGCAAAGAAGCGGTCCCCGGGCAGTGTACGGGCGTATCGGATGCTGAGGATGAGGGAAGCATTCTGGACCACCAGCACAGCTAGAGATATGTACTTGAAGCGCCGGTGAGCTGTGGGGAATAGAAGGAACAAAGGGAAACGAGGTAGTGAGAAGCTGCTGGGGCATTGCCATACCCCCACTAACCCCTTCTCCTTTCTCAAGCAGGATCCTCCTAGCCACCAACACTTCTTCCTTCTGCCTAGAGGCCCTGACCCAATAAGGGTCTGACCCCAACCTTCTTCCACCCTCTCAGTCTCAGGAGCGAAGAGCCAGAAAGCAGAACAAGGCCCTACCCTGTCCAGCCTATACCTGGAATCCTTGCCAAGGTGTTAGGAAATGGCTGGGGCAGGCCCTGGCCACGCAACTCTCTTTCTCCCCAGGTGAGAAGCAATTCTTCCAACAACTACATTCTCAACATTTATTGATTGCTTACTGTGTGCCTATCACTGGGCTAAGGGATTTATATGAATTACTCCAACAGACTCTCATATCACTTTGATCTCCAAAAGAACTATGAGTACTCCTATTTTATGCATGAGCAAACAGAATTGAGATAATGTTCCTATTTAACGAGGGACTGTTACATGTAAAGAACAATATGCCAATATAGGAAATGAGACCACTCTATAAGGTATGTCCACTCCCTAAAGAATGGTCTTTCTCCTATCTAAGAAATTATTTGATTCCCTCACACTCAGAATGACCTATATCCCATATGGAATGATCTTCCCTGCACTCAAGAATGGTCTCTCCAACTCCTCTCTCCTATGACAACTGATTCCTACTGATCCAGAATGGTCCAACAAATATAAAAAATGATCCCCCCATTGTCCCAGGGATTGAATCCTATATCATGAATGATTACCCCACCAAAAATGATCTGGTTCCCTCGGTCCCTGTACTCCACATGGTCTATTCTCCCATCACCACACACCAACTCCTCTCCAGCCAAGGAATTATTCCTTGTTCTACCCACACTCACAATGAACTCTAAGAAAGGACCTGGCACCTTGAGAAGTTCTTTCTCTAACATATAAAGACAGGCCCTCCCACCCCAACATACAATGAACTGAACTCTACCTCCATTAGGGACTTCCAAGAACGGTCTCCTTTCTATATAATTAAGGACACTCATTCTCAAAATGGACCCTCTCTAGTCATGTAAGGAAGGACCTGCCCCACCCCAACTCATAATAAACCTTGTCCCTTTATAAGGAAGGAACCACCACCCTCATTAAAGCCTCTCCCTTCTATAAGCAAGAACTCCCACGCCCTCAGAAGTCTATCCCTTCCATAAAGAAGGACCCCACACACACAGAGTGGTCTCGGTGGTCTTGGCCTCCCCAAATGGAAATACTCCACACTCACGATACTCTCTACTCTCCATATGCGGAAGGACTTCCCCAATCTCCTCAGAATGGTCTCTTCCCCGCCCCCCAACACACTCATAATGGTCCGTTCCGTCCTCCCTCCCCTTCTACACACATACA
The DNA here is from genome assembly GCF_000164805.1 of Carlito syrichta. Classification (NCBI taxonomy): domain Eukaryota; kingdom Metazoa; phylum Chordata; class Mammalia; order Primates; family Tarsiidae; genus Carlito; species Carlito syrichta. Next base: position 255,016 of record NW_007252971.1, on the reverse strand, counting down.
CACACACACACACACACACACACACACACAGACACAAACAGCGGTCCACACGGGATGCTCCCTCTCACTTCAGTGAGGAACAACTCCGACTCCCAACGATCACGACCCCCACCCCGCTGCCAACTGCTTGCCCACAGCCTGTCTCACCCGCACTCGCGGTCCCAGGCTCCAACGCCCCCACGGAGACCGCCCCTGGCCCGGCTGCCGCGGTGGAACCGCCAGCCCCGACCGCTGCCATGTTGGCATCTGCCCGGCCCGTCCCCTCGGCAACAGTAGGCCACTTCCGTGTCCGTCACTTCCGCTTCCGGGCCTGCGGGGTGAGGCGAGAGCCGGGCTGCCCACGGTGGTGGCTTTCCTCGTCTGCTCCTAAAATCCGAACCTCTAGCTGTGGCCTTGGGACTTCCAAATTCCACCGGACCGGGAAACCGGGGACTTGGTCTCCGTCGTCTTTAGAGCCTCATTGGCCCTTCCTTGTCACTAGACCCACCCTGGTCCTGCAGTTCGCCCGCTTCATCGACCGCGCTTGCCACGTCCCGCCCATCGTGCCTCCTGGGCTCATTGGCCCAGCTAGCCCTCTTCTATCTCGGGTCTTTATTGGCACCTTCTTCTGAACGTACCGCCCTTTCCGCATCAGAAATTCCCAAGTCCTTTCTGGTTGGACTGAAGTTTCTTTTCCCCGCCCTCCCACAAGGGTCCCGCGCTTGGGGAGCCCACAGGCTTCTTAGAGGACAAAAGACTTTTGAGGGGCGGAGTAGGTGAGGGTCAATTTAGTTGGTAGATAAAAGCAGAGCAGGTGAGGATAAACAAGCGAAAGTGTGAAGGAAAGCTGAAACAGAAGGGAGGACAAATGAGTCATCATTGAGGATGGAAAAGGGGTAGGCATCTGAAAGCAGGACCAGAGGAGACAGCTGAAGCTAGGCCAAGTGAAACCAAGATGGAATAGGGCCGGACAGGTAAATCCGGAGCCGAAGGACAGATGAGTATTTAAAGGGAAGATGGGTGACTACACTCTGGATTTTACTAGAAAACAAGAGCTAGGAAGATTCCATTCAGTGTTCAACCCCAGCCTGGCCATGCCCTCACCAATGCCCTGAAAAGGCTTTTCTTCTCAAACAGGAGACTTCTTCCTGCACCTGGAGCTAGGGGGAAAACTTTTCCTGCTTCTAAGCTGGCCATCTTTGGGGATGTGTCCTAAATATCTTCAGTTCCTACAATGTCTCCAAAAGAGCCCTTCTGCACGTACTGGGCATTACATATGGGGGGGGAATTAAGTTTTTCTTTGTGGTCCAGCTTAAATGAACCCATTAAAAGTCCTTTAGAGGGGCAATGTAAAACTGAAGTGTAGCAAGGGCAAAGGGAGGTTCCAGTCCACCTCTCTCGGCTCTGCATAGAGGATCCACAAGTGCGTCACATCTACAAATGGCAGTCGCTTTTGATTCTATTACTTTTATTAAATAGTGGGTTTCCACACATGGCTTTTTAAATAATCCAGGTAGAAGGGAGAGAGGAGGGCATAATTGAAACTCCCATCCCCCCAATAAACCAAGCATTTACATTTTAGCAATTGGACAATCTCGGCTCAGGAGGAAGCAGCAAGAATCTGCATAAGTTGGAGGTGGGGGTATCCAGGAGAACAAATAGCAAGACTTATTTCCCTAGCACATCCCCCCAAAAACCATCCATCCATCCCATCCTAGTCTCTGGTGGTGACCGGTGGTGTCCATATCCCATTCCTTCCCAAATTATAGAGGTAAGGTTCTTCTCACCAGAATAAGAGCACTTGGGATAACAGAGTAGAGTCCCCTCACCAAGAAAAAGAACCCTAGGGTAACAATAGGGCATCACCTCGCTCAGAATAAGCAATCCTGGGCTGAGGTAGGCAAGCAACTTGATCCAATATGGGACCCTAGACTAGGGGAAAGGGTTCCTTTGCTAAAATAAGAGCTACGGGGTATTGGAAGGAAAGCACCCTTGCCCAAGTGAGAGCGTGTGAACTAAGTTTGTGTGGTGGTAGTAGGAGGTGCAAGTGTAGGGGTGTCTATTCATCAGAATAAGGGTTTGGGGGCTGAGAATAGAAATAACTTCACCCAAATAATAATCCTTAGCAAAACGAGAAGGAATTTTCCCCTCCAGAATAAGGGACCACAGGTTCTTGGAGGAAGGCTCCTTCACAGAACTGGGATTGGGGCAGAGAAGACTTGGCTTTTGTCTTCTGACCCCTGATCCCTCATCTTAGTAATACTGGATTTTTAATGACCTATAATGACCTGTAAAACCAGATCAACAGATTTCCATCTATCCCTGTGATGTGGTTATGGGACGGCTATTCCAACCAGTGGGGGCCGTGTCTAGGGCAGCAGGGACCAGGCCAAAGGGGTGGGGGCCTCCTTTGGGGGGGTTGAGGGGTACATCCTCAGTTGGTGTTTGCATCCAGGGGTCCAGCAGGATCTCTTCCAGTGAGGGTCGGGAAGAGGGTTTGGGGGCCAGGCACCGACGGATTAGGGCACAGCAGTCTGTGGGCCAAGAAGCACAGGGAAGATTAGCAGTCAGTAGGGGGTACCAATCCCTGGGAGGGATGGAGTTTTTTTGGGGTAGGATCAGTGAAGGCCTCACCTGGGGAGACATGGGCAGGGAAGTGGAGCTCAGCTTCCAGAATCTCCTGGTCCCTCTCGAAGGGAATGTCCCCACACACCATGTCATAGAGGAGAATACCCAGTGACCAGACAGTGGCTGGGAGTGCATGATACTGGTGTCGAGAGATCCACTCCGGGGGACTGTACACCCTTGTCCCTGCATGCAAGCCAGGGGTTAGACTACTTTCTGATGATGCCTTTTCCCCACCTCATACCCCCCAGGAAGTATGGTTCCCTCCCTATAAGACTACTCAATATAAAAGCAGGATCCCCTCACTAGAAAAAACACCTAATAATAGCAGAGTCCCCCTCAATAAAAGCACTTACGACAGTTAAGATCCCCTTACCAGAAAAAGAACACTCAGGACAATAACAGAGTTCCCTCACCAGAATAAGAGCCCAGAACACAGATAGGGCACTGTCAGAAGATGGACTTTATCAGAGGGCAAGGCCAAGAATCCCCAGTATTAGAAATCAAGACCCATATAAAGATGCAATATGGGCCAAAGGTTACAGGACACCCCACTACTAGATGTCAATGGTCAAGGTCATAAAGACAAAAGGTAAAAATAGTCTGCCCAGTGAGACTTAGGGAAGCCTTACCATCAAAGTCAGTGTAGGGTTCATCATGAAGCAGGGCACCCGAACCAAAATCAATGAGTTTGACACAGCCCCGGCAGAGGTCTATCAGGATGTTCTCATCCTTAATGTCACGATGGACAACTCCACGGGCATGGCAGTGCTGGACGGCTGCCACGACCTGGCCAAAGAAGCAGCGGCTTCGACCTTCACCCAGTGGGCCCTTCTCTGTGATGTAGTCAAAAAGATCTTGGGCGGGCAAAGGCCGCTCGAGGACCAGCATGAAGCCCTCTTGTGTTTCAAACCAGTCAAGCAGGCGGATCACGCCAGGGTGTCCACCACCTGCACCCACCTTCCATAGCAGTGCCACTTCGAGTGGGCATGTGACTGAGTCTGACTGGGGGTAGAGGTAGGGTGGGAAGTAGGGAGAGAAAGAAGACAAATGTAAGGCTAGCAGCTCTGAGGCTGACTTTTCACCTAAGCTCAAATCATAGCCCATTGGCTTTTATTTATTTTGAGTGGAGTCTCTCACTGTCGCCTAGGCTGGAGTGCAGTGGCACTCACGGCCACTGCAGCCTTGACCTGCTGGGCTCAGATGATCCTTCCGCCTGCCTTCCAAGTAGCTGGAACCACAGGCACGTGCCACCACATCTAGCTAATTTTTTGATTTATTGTAGAGATGAGGTCTCGCCAAGTTGCCCAGACTGGTCTCGAACCTGTGGGCTCAGGCAATCCTCTCACCTTGGCCTCCCAAAGTGCTGGGATTATAGGCATGAGCCACCATGCCCGGCCCCATTAGCCTCTTGACTGTGTTGCATTGAGCAACCTACTTCCCTTCCTGGTCCTCAGTTTTGTCTCAAGGACTCAAACTCAGCGATTGGAAGAGTGAATCCAGCCAAGAGCCCACACACATCTGGCACGTTGATCAATAAACATTTGAATAAATTAAAATGGTTCTTAACAAAAGGCCTTCAGCAGAAGCACTATTACATAACCGTTTTATCTGTTTTGGTCACTGACATATCCCAAGAGATTGGAACAGCACCTTATGCACAGAAGGTGCTCAGTAAATGTTAAGTAGATGAAAGCACTTTACAGTACAGGATCTGACATCTCAAGCTCTGGAACGGTGCCTGGTAACAGAGTAGGTAACAATAAATGTATTAAACAGGAGAAAGCGATTAGTAAAAATGGACAATAACATTTTTTTGGCCAGGTGCACTGGGCTCATGCCTTCAATCCCAGCACTTTAGGAGGTTGAGGCAGGAGGATTACTTGAGTCCAGGAGTTCAAGAGTAGCCTGGGTGGCCAGGCGTGGTGGCTCAAGCCTGTAATCCCAGCATTTTGGGAGGCCAAGGTGAGAGGATTGCCTGAGTCCACAGGTTCGAGACCAGCCTGGGCAACTTGGTGAGATTTTGTCTCTATAATAAATCAAAAAATAAGCAGGGCATGGCAGCGCACACCTGTAATTTCAGCTATTTGGAAGGCTGAGGCAGAAAGATCGCCTGAGCCCAGCAGGTCGAGGCTGCAGTGGCCAGTGTGCCACTGCACTCCAGACTGGGCGACAGAGTGAGTCTCTAACTCAAACCATGCTGGATAACATTACCAGACCTCACCCCTATAAAAAAACCTAAAAGAAAAAAAAACTTTAAGAAACTTTAAGGCCGGGCTGGCTCGGTGGCTCAGCCTGTAATTCCAGCACTTTGGGAGGCTGAGGCAAGTGGATTGCCTGAGCCCGCAGGTTCGAGACCCACCTGGGCAACTTGCTAAGACCCCATCTCCACAATAAATCAAAAATGAGCTGGGTGTGATAGCGTGCACCTGTAGTTCTGGCTACTTGGAAGGCTGAGGCGGAAGGATCGCCGGAGCCCAGCGGGTCAAGGCTGCAGTGGCCAGGAGCGTGCCACTGCACTCCAGCCTGGGCGACAGAGTGAGACCCCAACTTAAAAAAAAAAAAATAATAAAAAAAAACTTAAAAAAAAAGAACCCAGCACAAAATGAGCTCTTACAAAACATCATATGTTTTGCTAAATGCTTACAACTGTGTCTGGTATGTAGTAGGTGCTTAATATACATGTGAAATAGCTGAGGGCAGGTGTGGTGCCTCACACCTCTAATCCCAGCGCACTTTGGGAGGCTGAGGTGGGAGGATCACTTGAGCCCAGGAGGTTGAGGCTGCCGTGAACCATGATTGTGTCACTGCACTTCAGCCTGGGCAACAGAGTGACAATTGCAAAAAAATCTGGCACAAAATAAGCTCCATAAATTGTTATCACAATGTTAGTCATAAATGCTGCCGCCCCCCAGAAGATCTGTACAGGCAAAGTGACTGTCAGAAGCAGCCTTCCCAGCCTGAGGTGGGCCCCTCTCAGGACCAAACCCGACTTGCACAGCCACAGACACGTTTTCTCAGAGATGTAAAAATTCTAATACAGCGCAGGCGCACCCTCTCCCTCTGGGTCCCACGGCCTGCGCAGGCGCAGTTTCCCAAGACGCCGCCAGAGGGAGCTCTCTATACAACTTGCCCAGACCCGCCCTGATGTCCGTTAGAACTCTAATGGCAAGAGAGAAGCAGCCACCATCTCCCCGGCAACCAGTGACCTCTGCCCCTCTTTTCCCACCAGCATGCCCTGGGTGTCCGAGTAGTGTTTGGAAGGAGGATGAGAAGGGAGAGTTGGAGGGGAGAATCCAGGGCTCTAGGAGGATCTCCTGGAAAAGCTAAGGGAGTAAATTCTTCAGTCATGGAGTAGACAGGTCAAGAAGGACTCCAAAGATACTCACCAAAGTGGACCAGCCTAGCACACGATTCCTGGGAATCACTTTGATGGCCACCTGGAGAAGAGGGCTGAGTAAGGGAGCCGAGCTAGTAGACAACACGCAGAACCCTCCCAGTCTACCTTTCTGTCCACCTCCTGTGCCCCTCCATCAGCCAAGCACCCTAATCACACCAAATCACACTACCCCAAAACCCATAATGAGCCAGGGCTCCTTCCCTGCCCACCAAGGCTCCACTCCAGAAGCCAAGTTCACCTGTCCCACCATCCTTAGCCCTAAGCTTTCTCTTCTCAGGCATCAGAACCCCTCATTTCAAGTCGAGTTCTAGGTTTCCTGACATCCCGAGTCTTTAGTCTTCCATTTAGACCTAGGACACCCGCAACTTTGTACCGGGGTCCTGGGTCCTCACGACTCCACAATGAACATCTACCTCCAAATATCCTTTAAACCTCAGGTCTAGATCCCCACCTTCTCACATATACACATTCCCTGGATGCTAAGGTCTAGAGTCCTTATGATCCCCGCACTCAGTTTAACTCCCCGGATCTCCAGAATCCCCGGCTCGAAACACCTTACACCCCCGTATGCCCATCTGGATACCCCCCTGCCCCACACACACCCAGCAACACGGATCCCTGGTCCTCATGACCCGACTTAAACACATTGCAAGCTCGCTGCCCGGTAAACCAGCATCCCAGTCCCAGGGCCCCCGCTCCACACCTGACCCTCCCAAGACCCTCGTTACGAATACCTGGTGTCGATCTGTAACGCGGTGTCCCGCGAAGACGGTGCCAAAGCCTCCTTTACCCAGGAGGGGGCCGAGTCGGTACTCGGCCTCGAACGCTTTCCGATCCTTGCCTCCTACGCAGGCGGAGGCGAGGAAGTCAGGG
>NW_007252971.1:214171-247991 GCF_000164805.1 Carlito syrichta | reverse complement strand
GCCCAGCCCCCCCCCCCCCCCCCCCACGCTCCGCAACCCATCATTTTAGCCCACCCCCGCTTGGTCGCAGTAGGGGAGGCTGCGCTCACCTGGCGGCTGCGTGGGGGTCACGGGGGGCGCGGGAGGCCCCTGCAGTGGCTTGGTCAACATGGAGGAGGCGCTGCGCAGATTGAACGCGCTGAACCCGCTGAGCCCGCAGGGCGTGGACGCCCGGGGCAGCGCGGCCGGCGAGCCAGGGCTGGGGGGCGCCAGGATGGAAGGCAGGGAAACTGGTGGCCCGGAAGCGCCCGCAGACGGCGCAGCGTTAAGATTCGATGCGCGCGCCAGCCCCAACGCTACTGAGCTGGGGCACGCGCCTCCCGGGAGTCACCCTGGGCGACAGCCCCGCCCACCTGGCTTTGATCAATCCGGACGCGGCACCTGCTGTACCCCAGCCAATCGGAGGCAGACCTTATTTGCATACCACCCTCATCGTTTCGAGTGCTCTCTTATGCAAATACACGCCCGGTTCTTCCGAGGAGGCGGGGCCTACATGTAAATGAGGGGCTCGAGGTGGTGTGCACTGCAAGAGGAAACCGGTTCTGGAAATCCCTTTGCAGCAACCGTGTTTGTTTTTGTTGTTGTGCGGGGTTGTTGTTTGTAGTGGTGGTGGTGAGGTGTGTCCGTGTGTATAATATATATAGAACGTATATACATGCTTAAAAAATAGCTGCGCAGTCTCCTTTCCTAAGAAGTTGGTCTGCAGTCGCCGCTGCCTCGGCCTCTAGATTAGCAAAGATAGCGCCAGGCGGGGCTTCTAAGAATTGGAGTCTGTGGCTATCCAAGACCCTGTCTAGAAAGGTGCTTCTCACCCTTCACCAGAGTCCTCCAGGCGACCGTCAGCCTTCACCCTGATCACCCTGAGCAGGGCCCTAGTAACCCTCCTGACTACTGCCTTGGGGTATGCACCTAGTAACTAGTGGAAAGGCAGTGTTTCCCATGCCTGGAGGCAGCTGCCTTTGGAATGTTGTTTGGAGCCATTAACCAAGACAGACCTGACTAGCTTAGGTCCAGAATCTAGAACAACGGGGTGAGGTTATGGCGTGGGGGACGCGAGTCAGTCAGAGTGATAGTGGCCTGGGGCTGCACTTCAGGTTGAAAGAGACAGGGACTGAGAGATCTGGTAGAGGCTACCCAGAGAAGTAGTAAAACCACCTCAAGACACAAATTTGTGAAAAATAGCCAGAGAAGGCCCATGCCCCAGGAAGACAAAGACACACAGAAATTCCATGAGACAGATACACAAATACATCCCATCAGACAAATTCACGGAAACTCATCCTAGATACACATGCAGACATACACTGTCACACTGTTACAGAAAGACAGGCACTCCAGATTCACACAGACCTCCATTGCCTTGTGATGACACTGAAACGTCCCATCAGATACACTGACAGAAACTGTCACACACACTGGCACCATTAGGCATGCACTGTCACAGCAAGACTTGCACTGTCCCAGAAATGAGACATAGAGTCTGTCACAGAAAGATACACAGATGCTCCAGAGACACACATGCACTGCTCTAAAGGCAAGACATGTACTGATGTGAGCCACAAAGGCTGTCACAAAAACAATATGGATAGACCTGATCACAGACACACATACACCATCAGACATGCAGCTTATCAATGAAACAAACCATCCAGAAATAGCTACCCAGAATCTGTCACAGGAACACAAACGGACATCCACCCCATCAGACAGAAACCACAGATGCACTGTCACAGACAGACCGACGCAGACATGCACGCATCTCGGATACAGACACAAACTGTCAGAGATAGGAGTCCCACACTTCTTCTCCAGCTGACACACCTGGAAACAAGCCCTCATCACACACATGACTGGAGACACTCTTTGAGATACATATGAAGACTTGGACTCAACAGTCACACATACAGACAACACCCCAAAAGCAAATGCATATATGTACTCTCTCTTATTCAATCTTATTAGGGGTTAACTGTAAGTCGGCCAGGTCTTGTTGAGGATGCAGATATCAGAGATACTCAGATAAATCAGGCACCAAAGCCCCTGCCCAGGAAGTTTATTTGCAATATAGTAATTGAGGATATTAGCAGACAGAAGTGAGAATGTTACTTCTCAGAAGGCGATCCTCTACATGTCTTGAAAGACAAAGGTGGTTGGTGACTCAGAAGAGGGAAAGGCAAAGTGCAGGGAAAGGCCAAGGAAACTGGACAGAGTAAGAGGTAGGCATGGGCCAAACGGTGCAGAAACTTCCACAACAGGCTAATGATACCCACTAACATTCGCACTCTCAGAACTTGCCAGGCAGTATGCCCAGTAGTACATTATGTTGACCATACACATTCTTTGTCAATGCCCACAAGCAGAGAACATGAAGTAGTAGACATCAATCACCTCTGCTGTATAGATGGGACACTTGAAACTTGAGAGTTTATGATTTAACCAAGGCCACGACAACTAGAAAATTCCAGGAAAGGTTTCAAATGAAGTCAACATACACACACTTGACCACTGGATTCCAGAAACACCTGGCAGACAGAGCCACTCAGCCAACCATACCCTCAAATGCACAGCCAGACACACACCCTTCCACAAGGACTCCATTACTGAGGCACAGCAAAAAAGACATGAGAAAACCTGGGGGACAGCCAGCCTTCTCTGCCTTGGCTTTACCCCCTAGGAAGGGCAGGGGACATGATCAAAAAATGATTTAGATATTTCCCACCTTCTAAAACGCAGTAGGGAAGGCCCCTCTGGTTACTTCCACTAAACTCATGTTGCTACAAGGCATCATTTGTGCCTTTTCCAAGTATTTCCTCATCAGATCATCACAAGGAAAGAGCAAACATTTACAGTGAGAGGCGGGCAGAGAAACTGGAATTCAGGCAGGAAGTTCAGTCTCTGCCCTCAAGCTCATATCCTCTGCTCCCATCACACCTCCAGGAAATACGGTAGGCAGGGATGGGAGCAGCAGGCAGACAGAGCTTTTCTGGTGATAATGGGTCCAGAAGGAGGTTTAATAAACAGTGAGTGAAACATGAACTCCAGGTCCCCAGACAGACCCTACCAGAGAACATTCAGACCTCAGAGGTCAAGCCAAGGCTTGTGTTGCCACTGCCTCCTCTGCCCAGAGCCCCGCCCACCTCCTGCCCCACACAGAACAGAGCTGCACAGGGAAACTGACATTTGGTTTTATTGTGCCAAGGACATTACAGATGGCGGATCTTGTCAACACCTGCAGGGTACGGGTGCCCCATCTGCCGAGGCTGCTCCCACTCCCTACAATCAAATCCTGGGTGGTGGCCATGATCCCCAAAGATGCCCCCCCCCACCCCAAGATTCCAAAGAGACTAGTGGTGGTGGTGGTGGAGGCAAAAGGAATGCAGCAAGGTCAGGGTCTCATTGTCCAAAGTCGGTCTGACACCTGCCAACCCCGTCCCCTGCGCCCCAGCTCACACCCTAAGCCCTCTGCCCACCTCCACGGAGCTAGAGGACAGAAGACAGCAATCCACATCTTTGTGCCCCTCCATGCCCTATGGCCTGCCTGTCCCCAAACCAGAGATGCCGCCTTCACAGAGCCAATGCTGTCGTCTATATCATTTTGATTGGTTGATTTTATAAGATAAAAGTACATTTTAATAAAGAAAAAATTCAACATTGAAGGCTCAGACATTCTTGGGGTACTGGAAAGGGAAAATTCCCACTTCTTCCTCCTACCTCCCTGGCATTGTTGTGGGGGGGGGGTTGGCAAGTTTTTCTGATCTCAGAAGGAATGGGGGGTAGGGAGACTTTGTTCTGTCTGAATGTTCTTTCCTCTGGAGCTGCCTGGCTGCCAGTTGGTCTGTCTCTGTGTGCCTCTTGCCTACCTTCGGCACCCTTGCCCGAGTCCCCTGTGGAATGCAGGGATGGTGCTGTGCGGGGGGGGCAACAGGGCACGTCAGCTGGCGGAGAGACAGGTGATGGTGGCAGCAATGAGAGGGAGCGCAGGGATGGGTCAGCCAGAGGGAAGTGGGGAGGAGGGAAAAGGGGAGAGCAGGAAGACTGGAAGGAGGCAAGAGGGAAGAAAGCCAAAGAAGGTAGGGTGGCACCGGAGGACAGGAGTGGTGGGGGTTGGGAGATGGTGTCCAGTCCCTGGGTCTCCATCAACTCTTGTCAGGGGGTGGGTCTCTGTGCACTTTGTTTTTCTTCATACTGTCTAGGTATTCCTGTTGGGACACTGCCAGCACCGATGCTAGGATCTCATCATCATCCCAGTCATTCAGACCTGCTGGGCAAGAGGAAGAGGAAAAGGATGATGGAGCACTCTCAAACTGCCTTCTCATCCCCCTTTGCTGATCTCCGGGGTGCTAGAGAAATCCCCTTTCTCTAAGAAGGCAGCTCCCCTAGGCCTTTGAAAGCCCACTTAGACTCCTTATGGGGCAAATCCTTGGGCCTGAGAAATCCTCTCCAATGCCTTTTACTTTTTTTTCTTGAGGAGATGGGCAGAGGCTCCACAAACCCCCTCTCAGGACTTGCCACTTCTTCCAGTCTCTCCCCAGCTCCCAGCTAGCCCTTCTCCCCAAGACAGAGGAGGCTTACCAAAGGCAGAGGGGGACATCTGCTGAATGAGGGCCCGGCACTCCAGAGCAGGATAGAGGGACACAAGGGGGGAAGTAGCCCGGTCGGCCCCTGCCGAGAACTGACTGCTTGTACCTGGGGCAGATGGACAGTCAGAAGTAGGGCGTAGGGCCCAGGGCTCAGGACCCAGGACCAAGGCAGTGCCTAACCCCTTTAGGCTTCCTGTGAGTGAGTCACTGACCTGGTGCACAGGGTGAAGGAGGTTTGGCAAGAGCTAAGACGGTGCCTGGGGAAGGCGGCTTGATGCCCAGCTCGGCATGCAGCTCAGGGTGCTCAGGTGATGAGGCTGAACTCCGCTGCCGTGGGGAACGGCTGGTCCACTCCTCCAGGCCACTGGAGGCTGCTGCTGTGGCTGAACTGCATGTGGCGCTAGCTTTCCGAGGCTGCAGTGAGGAAGGAAAAAGCAGTAAGAATCACCAATAGCCAGGACCCTCTGGTGCCCTACCCTTGAATGCTGGTTCCCTTCCTAGGATCCTGGCTATGATACAGCCTTCACATAAGTCACCATCATTCCCACTCACACAGTGGAACACAGGGCTCTGCAAAGGACAGAGGAGAAGTTCCCTGACTCCCCCTTATGCCACTATAGTCAATATGACAGGAAATCCTGTTACCTCTACCTTCAAAATAGATCCTGAATCCAACCTCTTCTCACCACCTCCAACTGTCAACACCATTATCACCAGTCACTTAGACTACTGCGGTAGTTTTCTTCTTGCTGGTCCCCTGCTGCTTCTTTCACCCCCTACACCCCATTGTACAACCAGCAGTCAAGGGGATCTTGCTAAGTCAGATCCCATCCTTTCCCTGCTCACAATTCTCCCATGGCTTCTGCCTCACTTAGAGTAAAAGTCAAAGTCCTTGCCACAGCCTACGAGCCCCTACCCAATCTGGCCCCACCACTCTGACTTCATCTACTACTACATTCTGTTCAGTCACAGTGGCCTCCCTCCAGGCTGAGCCTGAATCACACCAGGTATGCTGGCCCTCTGCCTTCCTCTGTAACTTTCTCTCATCTCACCTTCTGTAAACTTTTACTCAAATCTCATCTGCTCTGAGGTCTATCCTGACCATGCTATTTAATTCTGTGAATTCCCATCCTCTCTCAGCCCTACTCAACCCTTTACCCTGGTTCTACATTTTCCATTCACAGTTCTTCACAACTAATTTATTCATTATGTTTATTATTTATTTCACTCTGCAAAAATGTGGGCGCCACAAGGACAGGAGTCTTGGCCTGCTGGGCTCACCTATGTATCCCCATATACTGGAGAACAGTGCCTTGCACAGCCTGTAATAAGTTTTTCTTGAGCAAATTATTCAGTTCTTGCCAATCTACAATCACTCCAAACTCGTTGTGATTCTTCAGATGCCTGTCTGCCCTGTTCCCTCCCTTCCTGAACAATTCCACCTTCCTCTGTGAAGACTGACCAAAGTCCCTACTCTCCACTGGTCTCCCAGCCAGGGTCAAGGACCCCACCAAGGAGTCTGTCTATCTTAACAGATGGGATCATTGAGGGCAGAAAAGGCTGAACCTGATTTTACAAGCTTAGCACAAAGCCTGGCATACAAGAGCATTCAACAAAAGCTTATGTCTCTGCAGTTACCCATTGCTCATGTCACCAGCAGCAGTGGCTGCCTTCCCTCACTCCTTAAGCCCTTGTTCTGCACAAGTACCAAAAGTTCTAAGGCACAATGCCAAAACTAAGGCCAAGATGAGTTACAGATAGGGCTGGGTGCCTCTTTCCCTCCCAGATGTCAAAACTGCTTAATTTTTTTCTGCCTGTTTAGAGGCAAAGCATGGGAAGTAATGGGTTCTTGGCCAGGCCAGTGACAGAGCCCATGACGCACCTGGCTGGGGCCGCGGACCTGGCGGGCCTGTTTCTCCTGATCCCGCAGCCACTGCAGGTAGGATTCCCGAGCCACCTGTTCCTCAATGGCCTCATTGGTGGCCTCCCAATCTGTGGCCCGTTTCTTGTCTTCTAGCATCTGCTGTTCAATCCATGACTCCTCTGATGTTTTAATGGCATTCTTCATCAGGGACTGCTCCGCAAACTGCAAGGAGGGAGAGGAACAAGGATGTGCAATGACACGCTGAACCTGGCCAAGAACCAGAACCAACTCAGGGACATAGGCCCACAGGACTCAGAGAAAAGGAGAGAGGAAGTCAAGCACTCTCATAAAGCAACCCTTGGCAGACTGCCTTTATCAGGGACTCGGAAAAGTAGGCTTGGGTTGTAGGACCAGTCATTCAGAACCCTATGCTCAAAAGACTTGACTTCAACCCCAAGAAGCCTCAACTGAAGAACTAAGTCTGGGGTAACCAAATGCCCTCCAGCCTGCGCCTTAATTTAAAGAAACCCCATCATCAGTGATGACTCATAATGCTGAGGCCTTCCTCACGTATAGCCAGAGGGGACGAAGAGAAAAGATCACCCAAGAAGTTAGCTGTATGTGCACAGGGTAGAAGGGGTACTCAACATGTTAAGGGGCTGAGGGAAGCCATGTGGATGTGTAGCAACACAGTGTGAGGTGCTATGAATTGTAGGACACTGAATAAGAGTACTGTTTGTCAGGCTGTGAGAGCCAACAGCATTTTTTTTTTTTTGAGTTGGAGTCTCACTCTGTTGCCCAGGCTGAAGTGCGGTGGCACACTCACGGTTTGCCAGTGTCCACCTGCTGGGCTCGAATCCTTCCAAGTTGCCAGAACTACAGGCGTGTGCTACCACGCCTGGCTAATTTTTAAAATTTATTTGTTGTAGAGACAAAGTCTCACCAAGATGCCTGGACTGGCCAACAGCATTTTAAAATATAAAATAATACAAAATAAAAGAGTATATCCTAGGGAATATGTATTAATACTGTTTCACAAAGCTTTAGTTAACATTAATGCATATATACACACTACACATAAATGCATGTGTGCTAAATGACATAAAATTTCATTTTTTTTACTGTGAATAATAAAAAAGTATATAAAACTGTTAGAACAAGTCAATTAAAAATAGGCAAAAATTACAAACACACTCTATGTATTTTTTCTATTCTCAGGCAACAACAACCACACAGAAGAATTGTGACCAAATGTGTAAGAATGTTTTCCCACAAACCAAGCAGTGAACACCAGCTGGGTGTCCTCAAATCCAATTCAATTGTCCAATGCTATTTACCTGGGAATAGCCTCAGATCCCACAAGTTGAGAGCTCAGTCCCATGACTCCCCTCCCCCACTTCAGACACCAATCGTTTCAAGTCTGGGCCTCCAGAATTTCTGACAGCTGGTTATAAATGGGGGTTCCCATGACCCCCCATTTTTGAGGTTTGATTAATTTGCTAGAGTTCAAATCAAGAACTCAGGAAACACATTTCCTAGTTTATTATGAAAGACATTACAAAGGAAAGAAACAGATGAAGAGATGCACAGAATGAGGTATGGGGGAAGGGACGCAGAGCTTCTATGCCCTCCTTGGGGCACCACCCTCCAGGAACCCCCACGTGTGCAGCTCCGGAAGCTCCCAGAGCCTCATCCTTTTGGATTTTAATGAGAGCTTCATTACATAGGCATTGTTGGCCACAGGTGACCAACTTAAATCTTTAGCCCCTCTCCCCTTCCCAGAGGTTGGAGGATGGGCTGGAAATCCCAACCGTCAAATCCTGCTGTGATGTTTCTGGTGACCAGCCCCCATCCTAAAGCTACCTAGGGGCTGCCAGCCAGCAGTCAACTCATTACCATACAAAAAGACATCACCTTGGAGTTTCTAAGGATTTTAGGAACTGTATGCCAGGAAGTCACACACACAATTCACCAAAGAAGACATACAGATGGTAAATAAGCATATGAAAAGATGCTCAACAGCATTTGCCATTAGGCAATTGCAAATTAAAATAATGAAATACCACCATGCATCTAACAGAATGGCTGAAATTCAACACACTATCAATATCAATTGCTGGTAATAATGCTGAGCCATAGGAACTTCCCATTCATTATAATGGTAATGCAAATGGTAAAACTATGGAAAACTGGTAGATTCTTACAAATAAAAACATAGTCTTACAAACACAATCCAGCAGTCTTGCTCCTAGATATTTACCCAACTGATCTAAAAATGATGCCAACACAAAAACCTGCATACAGAAGCTTATAGAAGCTTTATTCATATCATCAAAACCTGGAAGCAACCAAGAATGTCTTTCAATAGGTGAATGATTAAACAAACTATGGTACTTCCATAAATGAATATCAAGTTTATAAGAAATAAATGAGCTAATGAGCCATGAAAAGGTATGGAGATACGTAATACTACTAACTGAAAGAAGCAGTTTGTCACACTGATCATTTTAATCTCAGGTGAAAAAAGAAACAAAACATGGAACAAAAAGAAGTTTTAAAGGCTACATATGTATGATTTCAATTATATGACACTCTGAAAAAGGTAAAACCAGAGACAAAAGACCAGTGGCTGCAGGAGGAGGAGAAAGGGAAAGGACAAGGAACTTAAAAGTGATAAAAGTATTATCAGAGACAATCTCCAGAGTGATGGTCACCTAAGCTCTACCCTCTTTAGCATATTGATCATCATGAGGGGATATCAGGTGTATTGTAAAGAGTTAAAGTGTGATTTCTTTCGGCCATGCCAACTCTGGCATGTCTGTTTCTTTTCTCCCTTCTGTCTCTAATAAACTTTGTTTGAAAACTTTGAGCTGGGCACAATGGCTCATAATGACCACAATGGCTTACAAGAACTTTGGGAGGTGGAGGCGAGACGATTGCGTGAGCCCATGGGCTTGAGACCAGCCTGGGCTACATGGTGAGACCTCATCTCTACAATAAAAAAAAAAAAATTAGCCAGGTGTGGTGGCATGCGCCTGTAGTCCCAGCTACTTGAAAGGCTGAAGCAGAAGGATCACCTGAGCCCATCACGTGGAGGCTGCGGTGGCCATAAGCATGCCACTGCACTCCAGCCTGGGCGACAGAGTGAGACTCCAATTCAAAAAAAAAAGGAAAAAAAAAAAACTTTGCTGGCCACTCTAAAATTCATTTTAGAAAGGAACCAAAGAATCTACAAGTTTTGCACCACAGCCCACCCGGCATCAGAATGATACCATAATGGTGGATACCTAATATTGTGCATTAGTCAAAACCCACAGAATATATAATACCAAGAGTGGATCTTAATGCATGCTAATTTTTTGAAAAGACCAATTAGGAGGCCAGGAATCCCAAGGTAGAAGGTAGAATGTGACTAAAGAATCTAAATATATTACAAATGTATGAAGCGATTTCACTAAAGCGCTTAGGGTGAAAAATTGGTGACCTGAGTCACTTTCGAAAAGGAATCTGTGATATCACAGGCATAAGAAATCACACATAGCATTGTGCTCTAGTTGATGAAGTTGTTTTCCATGCAGGTATAGGTGAACAAATCTGTTACTGTTATACATGCATATGAAGTGAGCAGTTATGTAAATGGATGGTGGGAGCCGGTTTTCTCAGTTGGAGTGGGAATTTACATATGAACAAGGGGAGGCAGCCAGAAGGATGCAAGTAGTAATGGATTTGAGTTGGAGACATCAGTAAGAACTCATGTTTAGTTTAATACAGATACAGATGGTTACACATAGAAATATTTATATAACCGGCTCGGTGGCTCAGCCTGTAATCCCACGCCTTTGGGAGGGTGAGGTGAGTGGATTGCCTGAGCCCGCGGGTTCGAGACCCGCCTGAGCAGCGAGACCGCATCTCTACAATAAATAAAAAAAAATCAGCCGGGCATGGTAGTGCATGCCTGTAATTCCGGCTACTTGGAAGGCTGAGGCGGAAGGATCGCCAGAGCCCAGCAGGTCGAGGCTGCGGTGGCTGGGAGCGGCCACTGCACTCCAGTCTGGGCGACAAAGTGAGACTCCAACTCAAAAAAAAAAAAAAAAAGAAATATTTATATATATGTACACATAATACAAGCTAGCATACACACATATATTTCCTTGCTCTGTCAGCTGAGAGGGCCTAGAAGCAAAGACAATCTGGTAGCAAAGAGCACACTCAGTACCTAGATTTTGGTTTCTAATAACATTCTCTAATGAAATGATTGATTCTAGGACTGGAATAGAAAATATACAAGATGAATCCGGAGTACCTTGTAGTACCAGAAAGTAAGGTAGTGCTTAAACAAAAATGGAAGAGGCCAAGCATGGTGGCTCATGCCTATAATCCCAGTGCTTTGGGAAGTCGAGGCAGGAGGATCACTTGAGACCAGGAATTTGAGACTAGCCAGGGCAACATAGTGAGACCCCCTTCTCTACAAAAAACAGAAAAATTAGCCAGGTGTGGTGACATATGCTTAGTCCCTGCTACTCTAGAGGCTGAGGTGGGAGGATCACTTGAGCCTAGGAGTTCAAGGCTGCAGTGATCTACAGTTGCGTTACAGCACTCCAGTCTGGGTAACTGAGTGAGACCTCATCTCTACCAAAAAAAAAAAAAAAAAAAGGAACAACTTGAGCAACAAAATAATTAACAGCAGTCTTGGATTATAACCCAAAATATAAAATAAATACCCTAAAGTCCATACTGATATGAATAAATTAATAAATGAAGAAGAGGCAGAATTTTCTTGCAGAAGGATTCTAAATAATTTACAAAGATACTATGCCCACAAGGAGATGGAGCATAACCCCCATTTCTTAGGTATGAGCTGTGCATAGTGATTTTCTTCCAAATAGTACAGTATGGAAAAGGTAGGAAAGAGTAACTACAGAGGAGACACACGACAAATGTTACTTCTGCCAGATGACCAAGGACAACATCAACAGTCATAAATCACATTCACAGGATATACCCTTGATATGATGTAATGAGAATAGCACTTTACCTCTGTGATCTTCCTCCCTAAAACCCGTAACCCCCAGCCTAACAAGAAAAACATCAAATTCCAAGAGAAGCTTCCTACAATATATTTATTTGATCAGTATTCCTTAAAACTGTCAAGGTCATCAAAACAAGCAAACTGTGAGAAACTGTCACAGACAAAGGAGTCTAAGGAGGTATGAAGACTTCGGTTAGTAACAATGTATGAATGCTGGTTCACACACTGTAATAAATGTACCAAAGTTATTTGAGATGTTACTAACAGCAAAACTGTGCAAGGGGCAGAGGGATATATGGGAATTCTGCACTATCTCAACTGCCCTGTAAATCTAAAACTGCTCTAAACAATTAAGCCTATTAATTTTAAAAATGTAAAACATTCAACTTTTAAAGAAAGAAAAAAGAAAATGAGTGACCAAACCAGGACAAGTCATGAATGAATCTTTTTTTTTTTTTGAGTTGGAGTCTCACTCTGTCACCCAGACTGGAGTGCAGTGGCCGCTCCCAGCCACCACAGCCTTGACCTGCTGGGCTCCGGCGACCCTTCCGCCTCAGCCTTCCAAGTAGCTGGAACTACAGGCGCGCACTACCACGCTCAGCTAATTTTTTGATTTATTGTAGAGATGAGGTCTCGCCAAGTTGCCCAGGCGGGTCTTGAACCTGCGGGCTCAGGCAATCCACTCACCTCAGCCTCCCAAAGCGCGGGATTACAGGCTGAGCCACCAAGCCTGGCATGAATGAATCTTAAATGCACAGTGTTAAGTAGAAAAAAAGCCAGTCTGAAAAAGCTGCATACTGCATTGAATTCAATTGTATGAGAGGCTAGAAAAGCAAAACTAGTCAGTAAACAGATCAAAAACAAAAACAAGGAAATTCTAAGAAACTGTCATAGCCAACAGGAGACAAAGGGTTCATGACAACTAAATGTACTATGGGATCCTGGATGGGATCCCGGCACAGATAAAGGTCGTTAGGGGAAAAAAAATGAGGTAATCTGAATAAAATATGGTCTTCAGTTAATAATAGGTCAATATTGGTTCATTAATTATGACAAATGAACTACGCTAATACATTAATCATAGTGGGGCATATAGGAACTCTCTATCTTTGTAAAAGTTCTGTAAATCTAGAGCTGTTCTTAAAAGTTTCTAAAAGTTTACTTTAAAAGTTTATTTTAAAACAAAACAAGGCCAGGTGCAGTGGCTCACGCCTATATTCCCAGAACTTTGGGAGGCCGAGGTGAGAGGATTGCTTGAGCCCACGGGTATGAGACCAGCCTGGGCAACTTAACGAGACTTCATCTCTACAATAAATAAAAAAATTAACCAGGCGTGGTGGCATGTGCCTATAGTTCCAGCTACTTGGAAGGCTGAGGCGGAAGGATCACCTGTGCCTAGAAAGTCGAGACTGTGGTGGCTGTGAGTGTGCCACTGCACTCCACGCTGGGCAACAGAGTGAGACTCCAACTCAAAACAAACCAACACCACTATGTTGAAGGGTATGTTGGTGTCTGGCTATGTGTTTCCTAAAATGAAGGAGCACTTTTTATATGTAGAAGTCAAACCTGGATAGAAGATATTAAATCCCCAGCAGGTAACTATTTATAAGAGACAATCTAACAGTGTTTGCTGGGAAAATGCACTGCCACCTTCTGAACACCTACCAGGTCTGAGACCCAGTGGGAAGTGCTTTCTGAATAAGCCAATCTGCTAGCCCAGAGTACTTGTACAACCTACCCATGTTCCCACAACCAGTAAGCAGTGGCACCAGGTCTGCACGCCAAGTCTCTGTGACCGCAGCTGCCTATAACCACTATGAACTTGGGAGGAAGATACATGGCAAGACACCCAGACCAAGCCCTGGCTCACAATTCCCAAACAGGACTCCATATCCTAAAATGTCATCCCTCAACAGTCACAAAAGATGGGTGAGTCAGCTCACAGGCAAACCAACCAAGGCAGGAGCCCCACTGAGAGATCACCTAAGGTTAATTTCCTAACTTTACAGAAGTGAGACTTCAGGTGAGGTCCAGAGACACAGGGCATTTTTGTGGATTGGGGGCAGAACTGAAACTCTATCAGAGGTTTCTGACCTCTGTATCTAGCAGCCATCATGGGCACAGGGACCCACTCACCCCTGGTTTGAATGATGGCAGGCCCAGCCCCACACCAATGGTAGCCTTGTTAGGATTCACCACTGAATTATAGTGGATATTCCGATGGTAGCTGACTCGGATGGGTTCATCTTCATTTTGATGTATCCCATGGAATGTGTTGATGGGTTCTGCAGAGAAAGAGAAGGAGGGAGCATCCACAACAGGCTGGGTAGGGCAGGCTTGGAATATATGCCACCAGTCCCTCAACTACCCACTGCAGAAGTACCTGTGCTGTATTGGTACACCTCCACAGGACGGTTGTACATCTCCGCCATGGCCTGCATTTCAATGTGGTTGCCATGGCAGTTGTTTTTCCGCTTCCGGTTAATGTAGGTGGTGAAGTCCTCTGTGACATAGTTGGAGAAGTAATCAGCATTCTTCATCTGCAGAACAGATTGGAAGGTCAAGGTCTGTGCAGAGAGGAGATCCTCCCACCCTTCTCCTGCCCCAAAACCTCCCCAAGGTCTCACCAGATAGTCCATGCAGTGCTTTCGCACAACCTCATGCATATCCTGGTCTCCATACACCTGGTCAGCTGTGGGAACAAAAGAAAGGAGAGGCTGGGGTCAGAGCTGCCAGACTTCTGAGTCACAAAACATCCTTGTGGAGGAGAAAATGGGGGGGGGGGGTCAGAGAAACTCTCTTCCCCACCCCATTCTTGCCCTTGTAGGTGGAATGAGGTCATGGAAAAAGAGGCAAGCAGGGAAAGACTTGAAGAACAAGACAGTGCAGGTGAGAAGAACACAACCACAGGCTTCTTGGGCATATGACTTTGGGACATGCCTGGTCACTCAGATAAATCAACCAACAATCTAAGTTCCATTAAGTGGTCTCAAGCACCAAATTGGTTATACACACCCTCCTCACTTCCATATGAGGAAACTGAGGTTCTGGAGAGTTTGTAGCTTGCCCAAGATCACAGTCTATGATAGAGTCAACTCTGGAATTCCATTTTTCCAACTCCTAGGAGTCAGCATGGCCTTTGTAGATTAAAAAAGAAAAAGGAAAACAAAACTTGGCTCTAAGACCAGTTTGCCAGATACTAGTGAGGTAAGTAACCAGAAGCAAGTGACCCAAGTATTCTGAGCCTCATATGCCTCATTTAAAAAATAGGAACAAGCCGGGCTCGGTGGCTCAGCCTGTAATCCCGTGCCTTTGGGAGGCTGAGGTGAGTGGATTGCCTGAGCCCACGGGTTCGAGACCCGCCTGGGCAGGCGAGACCTCATCTCTACAATAAAATCAAAAAATTAGCCAGGCGTGGTAGCGCGCGCCTGTCATT
Source organism: Carlito syrichta (assembly GCF_000164805.1). Lineage (NCBI taxonomy): Eukaryota > Metazoa > Chordata > Mammalia > Primates > Tarsiidae > Carlito > Carlito syrichta. The sequence continues at coordinate 233,043 of NW_007252971.1, read as the reverse complement.
CCGGCTACTTGGAAGGCTGAGGCGGAAGGATCGCCGGAGCCCAGCAGGTCGAGGCTGCGGTGGCCGGGAGTGGCCACCGCATTCCAGTCTGGGCGACAGAGTGAGACTCCAACTCAAAAACAAACATCCAAGATGGATTAACAACCTGGAAGACCTTTTGTGGGGATTAAATGAGATAATGGGTATAAAGTGAGTACCACTGGGCTTGGGACAGAGTAGTCACTGAGTAAATCAGAGTCTCCACAAAGAGGCCTGAATGTGTGGTTCTATGAAGGTGACAGAGGTAAGTAAAATACTGCTCCTACCTTCACTAGCACACAGTCTAGTAAAATAGATAAGACACACACGCAACTAACTTCAGCTTAACTCAGGAAGGGCAGCCTGTGGTCCAAATGGTCCAGGTGTCATGGGCAAACTAAGGCAAGAAAGAACCAGGTTCCCTCAGCTTCCCTTGAGGTTCTTCACATATGTTGTTCCCTCTCTTCAGGATGCTCATTCCATCCTCTTCACCTGCATACTTCTCAAACACCAACATGCTATCTTTAATACAGTTTTCCACCCTCCAGGACACCTCTACCACCAGATTTATCAAATGGTGCAAAGACAAATTTTTGGCCAGGTCACACTAGGCTTCCACTGAAGGAAGAGGGCAGTTCACAGCTAAGTCCACACCCAGTTCAGGGCCTGATAAAGTAAAGGAAATCAGGAAAACTTTGCTGAGCAGATGGATAACCTGGGGAAGCCAGGGAGCACCTCTCCTTGTGGAGAAATTAAAGTGGGCTTGAAGCTAAGCACAGTGGCTTGCATCTGTAATCCCAGCAATTTAAGAGGCTGAGGCGGGAGGACAGTTTGAGACCAGTAGTTCCATACTAGCCTGGATAACGTAGCAAGACCTCATTTCTTTTGCTGACTCTTCAGGACTAGGTTAAAAAAAATCTTGTCTCTTAAAACACACACACACACACACACACATGCTTAAAGATTAGGCAAATCTGATTTCCACCGGTTAAGACAAAGAGGGAATTTCCCTTTGTTTTCCCAGAGGACCACTGCTCTGATAACATCTCCCTGGGACACGGGAGCAGGGTCAGGTCATGCAGGGAACATGCCAGAATTCTTCCACGACCATCAGTCTATCCCTCTGAAGAACTGTCAGAAAAACGCCTCTGCTGCTTTCCCCTTCTCTCCCTGGAGGGTTCTGAGAGATAAGAAAGGCTGCTCTGATAGAGAAATGAGGCCCATCTCTATCTCAAGCCTTCTTGGAGGTGAAGAGACCTGAGGGGTGAGGGGGGTGTGGGAGTTGTGAAGGTGGGAAGGGGTAGCCCCTTCACCGATGTAAACAAGGATGTGGGTTCTGTGGCCACACACTCCTCCACAACCCCCAGCGGCACTTCCAGCAAGTCACATGTCCTGCGCACAAGCTGGGGGCCCCCTGCTGCTGCCTTTCTTAGAAGCCAGGACCACAAAGCCTGCACAATAGAGCTGCTTGAGGAGCTATTTCTGTAGGCTGAGCTTGGGGTGCCAGGAGGCAGTACAGCAGGCAGCTGCAGTAAACAGGAACTGAGATGGGAGTAAAGGGGTTAAACAGGAGTCATCCTGCCAGGCTCAGCGAGACAGGCTGAGGTGTTGAAGAAAACCCATCACCTACGGAAGGTTCAAATGTCATTTCCAAGCCTGGGAGCTCTGTCTACAAGAGCCAGATGCTAGATGCAGGAAAATGGGGGAAAGAGGGAAGACTACCGGACAGGGAAGGGAGCTGGGGGAGAATCCCTTGAGGATTCCCTTTCCCTGCCACAGACCCCTTTGACTTTCAGAAAGGCTCTGCTGCCTCCTAGCTGTAAGGCAATGAACAAGGCCTTTTTAACCTCTCCGGGCCAAAATGTCCTCATTCACAAAGTGGGGTCAGTAACCCCTCTTCTTTTTAAAAAAAATTTTTTTTAATTGTAAAGATATGGGATGCAAGTCAGGATTATGTACATAAGTAGTTTATGTGCAGGTCAAGTTTGGACTCCCAACTGGTCCTCATTTCCCTTGGTTTAGGGTCAGGTACCCTTAGTGATGTTACATGCCCCTCACTCCTCTTCCTCTTACAATGTTGTCCAAACTACTGGGGAAGATTTGCCAAGCACCTAAGGCATAGAAGGTGGTCAAGAAACAGGTGCCCTTAGCTGGGCATGGTAGCGCGTGCCTGTAGTTCCAGCTACTTGGAAGGCTGAGGCGGAAGGATCGCCGGAGCCTAGTAGGTCAATGCTGGGGTGGCTGTGAGCGTGCCACTGCACTCCAGCCTGGGCGACAGAGTGAGACTCCAACTCAAAAAAAAAGAAAAAAAAGCAATAGGTGCCCGGTTTGTCATGAGGACAATTCCTTCATATTGCTAGCTACCCACAAGTCAGCCAGAATGTTGCTGAAACTGCTTACAAAGCCCTTCCTCATTTCTGCTGTACTTCCTCAGAGAAAAGCTTCAAATGCAGAGCCTAGTCTGCCCCTCCTCTTGCAAGCAAGATGGGCTCTGTATCCTTACTGTATGCAAAGGTCCAAATGCTTATCTTCTGTGCCCTTAGTTCAAAACTTTGGCAACCAAATCATTATCAAATTAATAATACAGGCTTCACAAATCAGGGTCCTGAAGTATTGGCAAATTATGACACATCTTTAAAATGCAAAATATCACCATCTCTCTTCAATCCTATGATGCCACTGATAGGTATATGGTACAACTTGCATTTAATCACAACTTTGAGGGGGAGGAACTCACCACATTGATAAGATATACTCTAATTTTGGCATCATTAATATGGAAGAAAATGTGCATCTCTGAATCAAGAAAACAACAATAGTACACCCCCAGCAAGGGAGAGTAGGATTTTTTCAATGGCAAGGCAGGAAAAGCATCTAGCACAGAGCTAAGAACATACTAAGTACTCAACAAGGATTAGCTTTTCTGACTTTCCTCCCCCCACCTCTGTCCTCCAGAAAGCTTCCTCTCCCAAAAGGTAGGCACATGGGGGTGGGACCCAGGCTGAATTTCCCTGTAGAGGGGCCTGAGGTGGAGGGAACTTGCAAAGGTAGGGGAATTCAGAAAACTTGTTTTGATAGAAACTGAAACTCCTCCTCCTGCTGACGCTGCATTTATGGGCAATCTGCACCTGTTCTCCCCTCCTACAGTCCAGCTGGAAGGGGTCCCCCAGGATCCCTCCTCAGTTCCCATCCCCAATAGGCTGAGAAATCCTCAGTACAATACAACCAGGTCCACCAAAGACTTTTCACACTCCAACTCATTTCATCCTCATCAAAACACTCCTACTTACCCAGGAGGCATGCTGTACTGGGATACAGAAATGTGGCACAGCTGGTCCAATATCACACATTTAGCTGGGTAAAGGTGAGGTCAGGCTCCCAAGTGGTAACTGTTGGCCCCAGGTGATACTACCACCCCCCACCCCAATCCAGCTACACCTTACTTCCTGGGGCCAAGCCTGATCCTGTCTGCCTCATTTCCCCACCAGCACGAGCAGGAATCAGATGGAACCCAGAAAACACCTGAGAGTGGGCAGTGATTACAGGTAACAGGAGTTGTACCTCTCCCTAGGCCACAGAGGTCAACAAGAACCTTACCCTCTCTGCACAGTTCACTTCTTTCCTTTCTCTGAGCACACAGAAACATCAGCATAGAGATGCATGTACATATATACAGCCAGAGGAGCCTGCCTAAGATATTCTCTGAGGCCAAATGCCCACAACAACGAGAACTACTGCATTCAACAAGTAGAGATGCCCTTGTCACCAACCAGGAAAGACTAAAGGCTGGATGAGATGTGAGGCTCTACAAACAAGAACCACACCAGGGTAGGTGGGGAATAATAGCTCTAATAACTAATTGCCTCAACCTCTCCCCTCTGCTGCTGGAGGGAAGTCCTTCTTCCTCAGTTTCCCTAAAATATAACCAATATGTACCCAGAGTTATCCAGGAAAGCCTGGATCACCTTTCTACAGGGATTCAAGTACAGAGTCCTACCATTTGCTTTAGAGACATCTGGGAACAGCCTACTCCCCAGGTTGCTACCCGCCTGCCTGCCAGAAGAACCACAGCGAGTTCCACTAAGAACAGAAAATGAAGATTGGTGTCTACAGGGAACTAAAAAGCAAACCAACAAATCTGTGTACACAGCAGCAGGGAGAGACAGGAACCTGGTCTGCTCTTCACTACTACCCTCCTGGTCCAGTGGGAACCCTGGTCCCACTAAGGGCTCATTTCCTTAGGACATGAGCCAGAAAAAAGGTCTTGTCTGCTTGTCAAGCAGCTGTGGTGTGTCCTGGTCCGTGGCCTCAACTACCACAATTGGCACACCCTCAGTGGGGAAGACAGGAGAACTCATCTCTCTCGATAGCCTGGTCTTTAACATGTCTGCTTCTCTGCTCAAGGACTTCTGCTGCAAGGATGAGAAAACTGAAGGATGCAGGATAGAGAGACCAAAGGAAGGTGGCATACAGGAAATGGCCCATGGGAATCTTCTTCTGTGGCCTGATTCAACCTCAAACACTGATGTTGACACTGTGTGACCTACATAGGGTAGGGCCCTGGATTTCTCTTGAGGCTTCAGTTTCCCTTTTTATAAAATAGTCAAAATTGATCTAAGATGCACCCCTAGTGCTAATGGTCCATGTTCCAAGACCAAAAGACTCAGAGGAGTTGGCATGACTAGTGTTTCTGAGCCCCACTGCTTTAACACACACAGTCCTAGCAGCTGCATTGTGGCCCATGCAGACACAACCGTATGACCTCCACTCTGCCCACAGAGGCAAGCACCAGGGCCATGGTCAGGGTCAGAGGTTTCTGCTGAGTCAAAGCCACATGGAGGGAGGGGAGGAGGGAGAGCTGCAGAGTCACATTTCCAGGAAGAGGTTATCTGAACATAGCAGGAGCAGGGTGGGTCACAGGATACCTTTGAGACACTCAGGCTCCCTTCTCCACCCCACCCAAGCCTTTGCTGATGCTCATGAATCCCCAATAGCAGGTGGTAGGAGAGAACTGAGCACAAGCAATGGATACTGGTTCACACAGACCTCAGAGGCAAAGCAGAAAGTTTCTGCCTCAAGACTCCAACAATAGAGGACCATGTGCTCTTAGTTGGAGGAGGTAAAGCCCAGAGATGTCAAGGAAATAGCTGAGGTCACCCAGCCAGTTGACAACCAAGCTAAGAAGCCAAGGCTCTTAGGATTATAGAAAGAATGTGTTCTTTGGACACCTCTGGGTTTCCATGCCATCTCTGCCACTAATGATCCTGAACATGTCATTTCCCTTTTCTAAGTTTCAATCTTCTCACCTGTCTCATGGGATAATGACTCAAATTTTGCAGTGAGCCTGAAGCACACAGCTAAATGCCTAGCACACAGCAGGGGTCAAGTAAACCGAGAGTGCCCTCTATGTTTGCTTCCCTCCCAAGTCCATCTCTCAGTTATGTGATCCTTCACTACTCAATGCACAGTAGAAAACCAGAGCCTGCAGGCCTGCACACTAGAGTCTAAGTGACTGTCATCTGTCCCTATCCAGGCTACAATGGAAACAGGGGGACAGTAAAAAGCCTGGGAACAAAGTCCCCTTCCAGGTACATGTGTTGTACACTCTGCACCAGAGAAACCTCCAGATGAGACCTAGAGACCAGAGGTCATGTACTTCTGAGGGAGAGGACACAGGACTTAAGGTTTTACAGAGGAAAGCTGAGTGCAGCCCAGTCAGGGGAAATGTATAGCCATAGTGCTGATAAGGAATGGCCTTCAACCTGCCATGGCCAGCTCTTCCTGTAAGCTTAGGCCCCTTACTGAAAGGCCTCAGTGGGGGAAAAGGTCAAGGGGTGTTTGGGGAGAACAGCTAAATAGATACATATACAAATACTGCTCCTGAAACAAGTTACTGCACAAGCCAAGTCCTTACTAGCCCTGAGGTCTACCTTAATGACTGCCCAACACAGTGGTTCACGCCTGTAATCCCAACACTTTGGGAGGCTGAGGTGAGAGGACTGCCTGAGCCCAGGGGTTTGAGATCAGCCTAGCCAACTTGGCAAGACCTCATCTCTACAATAAATCAAAAAAGTTAGCCAGGCGTGGTGGTGCATGCCTCTAGTTTCAGCTACTTGGAAGACTGAGGCAGAAGGATCGCCTAAGCCCAGCAGCTCGAGGCTGTGGTGGCTGTGAGTGTGCCACTGCACTCCAGCCTGGGCAACAGAGTGACACTGACTCAAAAAAAAAAAAAAGACTGCCCAAGACCCAGATCTCCAGCTGCATTCTCTGACCCTAACTCCACCCAGCAGCCCTGATTACCCCACATCCAGCCTGAGGTCTCAACACAAGGTCCAGCACCTAACAGGCCCCTGCAATAGTTTCTTGTCTTCCTTTTAAGATGATCCTAAACCCCAACCCTTTTTATAGGAAACACTCCAGAGAGAACACAAATTTGAGCCAGAAGGGTAGGGGGCTGAGATATTTGTCAGTCTAAAAGAGTCCACTGCCTGAACCTCTTCTGCTTGGTAGAATGGGGAGGTGACTACCTACTCCACCCTTTCAGTGAACACTTGTGACTATGAGGCACCACTGAAAACAGCATCCAGGTTTTACCAATGCTACTGTTGGGATTTACCAAAGTAACCTCATTAAATCATTACAGCACTGGGATCTTTTAGCCCTGTTTTACAGATAAAGAAACACTCAGGAAAGAAGAGCTGCTTGCCTAAGGTCACACTGAGAATCAGGGGCACAGCCAGGAGTGGAGCCTGAACCAGTCCAACCCACCAGTAAACCTGAGAGATACTTACAGACTGAGAGAATAACAGACCCAGAAGGAACTCAAAGAGCCCTTGAGAATCAACACCATTTCAGAGACAAAGGCCAAGGGTCACACAGCAGTTATGAATCAGGGCCACAACTAGAAGATAGGTCTTCTGACTCCCAGCTCAAAGCTCCTGTCACAGGGCACTTTTCCTGAGTCAATACCAGAGCCCCAAAGACAAGGTCACACTTCCAGCTTCCCCTTCAACCTAGTACAGGACCTCACAATTACTTGTTAGGTCACAGATTCAGAGCCAGAGGGGCCTCAAAGATCTAGCTTAGACTGGATAACAGGTGGTATTACGGAATACATTTTGTTAGGTACAATAACGGCATTTTAATTATGTTTAAAAAGAGAAAGCCTGTATCTGTCATAAAAACATACAGAAATATTTACAAATGAAATGATCCAATGTCAGGGTTTTGCTTTAAAAATACTCTTGTTTCAGGGAGTGAGAAAGAGTGGGTGGGGTAGTGATGAAACAAGGCTGGCCATGTGTTGACGACTATTTTGAAACTGGATGATGGGTACATGAGGGTTCATTATTTTCTCTACTTTTGTCTAAGTTTAAAAAAAATTCTATGTTACAAGAAATTTGTAAAGATGTAGTTTGATGACCCTCCTACACACATACAGATTGGGGAATAGAGACCCAAAACATACCACAGATAGGATCTGGGTGCAAACTTAGGTGCCTTATATCCCAGGGAGATGGCAGTGTGCTATTGTTAAGAACATGGGCCTCAGGCTAATCTAACCTAGACACCAAATCTCAGATCTACCACATACTATCTGTTTGACCCTGGGCAAGTCACTCCCCCAGGTCTGAGCCACTATTCTCAACTGACAAATGGAAGCAATAGTAGTCCTTACTGCCTAGCTTGGGCGAGAATTAAAGGTGTTTCTTGTAGTGCCTGACAGAACAATCTGTCCCTGAGTGATGTTATTTTCTTTATCATTATTACTGCTGTTATTATTACTCTTGTAGCACCACAATGTCTCATGACCCAGGACCCAAGGCTAGATACTAATTTGAAGCTGGAGCTTGGAGTTCCTAAAAAATCAAGTAACTCCACCTCAACCTTATCTCAGGGGCTACTCTTGGTAACTGGGACACAGCTTAGGGACAGCCCTACCAAGGCCCTTGAGGGCTGAGGCAGAGACTCACCTACAGCCCGGAAAAGACAGGCGCCGTCCTCCTTCATCTGCTTGATGATGAAGCCCTTCTTGTCTCGTAGGGCCTTTTCAAACCAGTGCTCCTGCTGGAGGGAAGAGGTGGGGGTCAGCAACAGGGAAGGCCTGTACCCCCTCCCCAATGCCCTGCCCTCAAGCTCCCCAGAGGCCCAGAAGAGGACACTGGGCAAGGTAAAGTTCTCCGCCCTGTTGACCACTCTGTGCATATGGAGCAGGAGACTCTTTTAGGGAATCAGTCTGGGTGAACCTAAGACTTGCTTCCAAAAGGGTCTCAGGAGCCCTGAGAGCAGAGGTCTCAACTGCCTTCTGGCCCCTGCTGACCCTGGAGGGCCTGGCCCAAGAAGCCACACTCCCAGCCTCAGCAAATGCCTGGGTAGAAAATCTGGCTCTATCTGAAGGAGTTTCACCTAGGGGAGACGTTGAAGAGAGAAGGACTGGCAAGAGCCTAGATCCTGACCCCTACAAACAGCTAGGAAATTCCAAGATTATTATATAAAGCAAAAAGTGTGCAAACTATTATCTCATTAGTGACTGATCACATCTAACACATATATACATATATGTATAGACAAGCACGTATGAAAACAAAATCAGGAAGGTTAAACAAAATATTATCCCTAAGTCTTAGTGATACAGGTGATTTTGCTTCATTTTCCTAATTTATAAAGGCACACAATCCCTCATCTAAAATTCCAAACCCAAAAAGCTGTGAAAATCCCAAGTCTTTATCTAACTCATTTGGTATAACCTGACTGGAAATAACAAGAATTTATTCCCCTTGGGGTGAATATTCAAATATTTCTATGCAGAAAACACCCAGGTGTTTGATTATCAGGTGCTGCCTCAGACTCTGCTAGAGGTGTTATGTAATACAAAACATACATAACCAGGTGACTTTTCTAAATTCTGAAATTTTTCTAAATTCCAAAGCACACCTGGCCCTGAAGTGAACCTTGTACAAATACGTATTTTCATGTTTTTTTTTTTTTAAATGGCCATACATGTAACCACTTAAGACATATTTTCCATTTCAAAACAAAACAAACCAGAAGCAGCAGACCTTTCCTTGGCCCCTCACGCCCTCTGCTGGCTACCAGAAACAGCCAGTCTGACCCAGCAACAGGGCTGGAAACTATAAGAACACAAATCCTTGAGGACACTGCTCTGCCCAAGGATTTATTGGATCTGGGTTAATAGTAACCAGACACAGCAACTACCTCTCCCTCTCCGCAAGGCCATTTTTCCCCTAGGCAAAAGCTAGAACCCATCCCCCAGGAAAACCAGCAGAGAGAAGTCTCTAGCATAGTAGTAATCACAAGGTTCAGAGGCCAAGAGCTCTGGGTTCCCATCACAGCTCTGTCACTCACTTGCTGCCTGATTTCAGGTAAACTGCCTAAATTTGCCAAGCCTCAGTTTCCTCTACTTGACACAGTTGTCAAGAGGCTCAGAGGCGTTTCAGGACCTAAAGAGGCTTTGTAAATGACATGTCATATACTAGTGAGATTGTCACCAATCACAGATGGGGAGAGACTGGCACAGAGATGATATACAACCAAGAAGCCCTCAAAAGTCCTAGGTGAAGACAGGCGCGGTGACTCATGCCTGTAATCCCAGCACTTTGGGAGGCATAGACAAGAGGACTGCCTGAGCAACTTGGTGAGACCTCATCTCTACAATAAATAAAAAAATCAGCCAGGTATGGTGGCACATGCCTGTGGTTCCAGCTACTTGGAAGGCTGAAGCGGAAGGGTCACCTGAGCTCAGCAGGTCGAGGCTGTGGTGGCCATGGGCATGTCACTGCACTCAAGCCTGGGTGACAGAGTGAGACTTCAACTCAAAAAAAAAAAAAAGGCTGAGCTCAGTGGCTCAGCCTGTAATCCCAGCGCTCTTTGGGAGGTCGAGGCGAGTGTATTGCCTGAGCCCACGGGGTTTGAGACCCACCTGGGCAACTTGGCGAGACCTTGTCTCTACAATAAATCAAAAAACTAGCCAGGCATGGTAGCGTGTGCCTGTAGTTCCGGTTACTTGGAAGGCTGAGGCAGAAAGATCACCAGAGCCTAGCAGGGCAAGGCTGCGGTGGCCGGGAGCATGCCACTGCACTCCAGTCTGGGCGACAGAGTGAGACTCCAACTCAAAAAAAAAAAAAAATCCTAGGTGAGTAGCTGGACAGGAAGGGATGAAGGGGGAGTAACAAGGAAATACCCAGCCAGCCCCACTAGCAGAGTCCACACCCCAGGAAGATGTGGCTAAATTTCCAGAGATGACAAAGGCACCAGGAAGTCCTTAATGGGCTTCCATGGGCAACACAAAGACTCATTTTTACACAACATTCCGGTGGTCCAGGTGCCCCTCCTGCCCCAGAGACTGTGGACTAGCACAATCCAGCCAGTTACCCCTAAGTCCACCCCTGATTCACAGGGCCAGCCACCTTCCAAGATCATGGGGCCTTGCTTCAACCAGGGGTCTCCAGCAGAGAGCGTGCAACTACAACTATAGCCCCAGACCTGATGGGAAGAGTTCTTAAAAAGAGAAAGGAACACAGCAATTTCCTGCCCCCAGATATGGAGAGAGGAGAGAAAGGGAGATCAAAGAGGAGGAGAGGGCTTCCTACTTACTCATCCAACAAAGAGATTTACCAGACAGCTACTGAGTCAGATCCTGGCCTGGGCAATGAAGACAGATAAATGAATCAGACTTGGTCTCTAGCCTTATTAAGCTCACAAACTGCTTAGGGGAGGGGCAGGGAAACACAACCACCACACAGTGTGAGCAGGGCTGTGAAAGAAGGGAAAACATGGGGTGTTGTGAAACAGAGGAACAGATCTGACCCAGCCACAAAGGCTGGCACCTGAGAGGAAGTGCCACTTGACCAAAGGACTAAGACACCAAGACCTCCAAAAATGCTTAACTGGTTGAGAAACGAAGTCACTTCTGCTACAGAGCACCAGGGATGCCTGAAGCCCAGCAATGAGTTCAGCAGAGTTAAAGTCTTGGATAGGACTAGGCAGGGAAAGGCCAAGAAGACTATACTAACTCACACTGGTTGAATACTTGTCCTGTGACAGGTGCCAGATGCAAAGGGTGATCTAATTTAATTATCCTTACCACAGCTCAAGTGGCAGGAAGCATCATCCTCATTTTACAAAGGCAGAAAGAAGCTGGAGTTTTGAGTGCCAGCAAAACCTAGTGTAGAGGCAACAGGGGAGACCTCATGAGCCACATGGAGAGAACGTAAAGACATCCCAGGCAGCCCATCCTGGGAAAATCCTGGTTTATCCCTAAAAACAAACGAGACCTTGCACAAGCAGGGTTTGGGTTCTGGGGCACTCAGACTGGCACCTAGGCCTAGATCTAGGGGCCAGATCACTAGCCACCCACTGGTTTTGGCACCAGCACCCTGAAGAGCTTAGACTCTAGCCATTCCCTCTTTTGGGGAAAAAAATGTTCAGAGAAGGGCTGGGGGGGGGTGCGGGGAGAGGGGAGTTCAGCCACAGATAAGCCCTGGCCAAAGGAGGTCAAGTCCAGGCCCTGAGCCGAAGCCTCTGACACCAGAGTATCCCATGAACTGAGGTAAGACTCTGGAATCTACTAAAGGCCCAAGTGAAGTCAGAGCAGGTTATGGAATCCAACTGACTGAGGTTCCAATTCAGCTCCACCAATCATCAGTCGTGTGATGAACTGCTCTGAGCCACAGTTTTCCAATCTGTGGTATGGTGATATCAAGCCTCCCAAGAGGGATACTGGGCAGACTCAATTATTACAGGACTTTGCCCAGTTTAGAGAGCCTTTATCTCCCTAGAAGGGAAACAATACCTCAGTAGGCTGAATAATGGCCACCCAAAGATATCAGACCCTAATCCTCAAAACCTATGTTACCTTATAATTAAAAATGTAGATGTGATTAAGTTAAGGATTTGGAGGTGGTGAGATTATCTTGGAGTAGCAAGTGGGACCTAAATGCAATCACAAGTGTCCTTTTAAGAGAGAGATAGGCAGTGTGTGGTGGCTCACACTTGTAATCCTAATACTTTGGAGGCCAAGGTGGGAGGATTGCTTGAGGTCAGAAGTTCAAGACCAGCCTCAGCAACATAGGGAAACCTCATCTCTACAAAAAAGTTTTAAAAATTAAAAGAGACAGAGAGTGAGTGTGAGAGATTTGAAGAAAAAAATCACATATACAGAGAAAGCAATGTAAAGATGAAGGCAGAGATTGGAGTGATGCAACCACAACCAAGGAATATTGGAAGCCACCAGAAACTAGAAAGGTTTGAATTCTCCAGAGTTTCTAGAGGGAGTGTGGCCCTGCCAACACCTCGAATTCACCCCAGTGAAACTGATTTTGGGCTTCTAGTCTTCGGAATTATAAGCGAATGAACTTGTTTTATTTATTGATTTATAATTTAAATTTTTTTTTTTTTTGAGTTGGAATCTCACTCCGTCGCCCAGACTGGAGTGCAGTGGCCGCTCCCAGCCACCGTAGCCTCGACCTGCTGGGCTTCAGCGATCCTGCCACCTTAGCCTTCCAAGTAGCCGGAATTACAGGCACGCGCTACCACGCCCGGCTGATTTTTTTATTTTTTATTGTAGAGATGAGGTCTCGCCAAGTTGCCCAGGCGGGTCTCGAACCCACCGGCTCAGGCAATCCACTCACCTCAGCCTCCCAAAGCGCTGGGATTACAGGCTGAGCCACCAAGCCCGGCTTATAATTTAATTTTTTTTCTGAGTAGGAGTCTCTATCGCCCAGGCTGGAATGCAGTGGCATGCTCATGGCCACCACAGCCTCAACCTGTTGGGCTCAGGTGATCCTTCTGCCTCAGCCTTCCAAGTAGCTGGAACTATAAGCACGCACAGCCATGCCTGACTGATTTTTTTATTTATTGCAGAGACAAAGTCTCAGTTGCCCTGGCTGGTCTCAAACCCTTGGGCTCATGCAATCCTCTCACCTCCTCCTCCCAAAGTGCTGGAATTACAGGTGTGAGCCACCGTACCAAGCCAATTTGTTTTAAAAACTCCATTTGTGGTAATTTGTCACAGGAGACTAACACAACTCCCTTGGTGTCTGAGCTTTAGGGCCTCACAGCTCAGCCTCAGAGCTGCAGACCTTGCCTATGAATGAATGAGCTGTCACCGAAGCGGAGAGAGGACAAGGGAAGATAGCAGCAGTGGCAGCTCATGGATAGATGTCTTCCCAGAGCTCATGGCCAAGAGATGTTTAGTATTCTGGGCCTCACAGCTGGCCCAGCAACCCTAGTGCCAATATCACCCCCTCCCCCAAAACACCCAGGAACACTGGCCTGGCTCCATGGGCAAAACACAAGCAACCAATCCAATGAGAAACACAGACACACTGCTCTCTGAGGACCAACACAAGCCCTCCAGGTCAGAAGAAGGAGAGAAGAGCAAGACCCAATTTATTGCTGGGACACTCGGGGAGGGAGATTAAAAACCCACAATATCATTTTATTTAGCAACAGAAAGGAATGAAGTCCAGAAACCTGCTACAACATAGATGAATCTTGAAAACACTATGCTAAGTGAAAAAAGGCAAGTCACAAATAATCACATATCATATAATTCCATTTATTATGAAACATCCAGAAAAGATAAATCAGTCAAGACAAAGTAGATTAACGGTTGTCAGGGGCTGGAAACGGTTGAGGAAATTGGGAGGAAGATGGCTAAGGGATGCAGGGTTTCTTTTTTAGGTGAGGAAAATACTCTAAAATTGACTGTTGATGGATATACAATGCAAAAGCCATTAAACCACACACTTTAAATTGGTGACTTGTGGTTAGGCGCAGTGGCTCTTGTCTGTAATCCCAGCACTTTGGGAGGCAGAGGTGAGGACTGCCTGAGCCCACAGGTTTGAGACCAACCTGGGCAACATGGTGAGACCTTGTCTCTACAATAAATTTAAAAATTAGTTGGGTGTATGGCGCATGTCTGTAGTTCCAGCTACTTGGAAGGCTGAGATGGAAGGATGGCCTAAGCCCAGCAGGACGAGGTTGGTGGCTATGAGCATGCCACTGCACTCCAGCCTGGGTAACAGAGTGAGACTCTGACTCAAAAAATAAAATAAAATAAAATAAAATAAGTCAATTGGCGACTTGTACGATATGTGAATTATGTATCGACAAAGCTGTTAAAAAAAAAAAAAAAAACCAGCCGGGCGTGGTGGCTCACGCCTATAATCCAAGCACTTTGGGAGGCCAAGGTAAGAGGATTGCCTGAGCCCACTGGTTCGAAACCAGCCTGGGCAACTTGGTGAGGACCTCATCTCTACAATAAATCAAAAAATTAGCCGGGTATGGTGGCACATGCCTGTAGTTCCAGCTACTTGGAAGGCTGAGGCAGAAGGATCACCTGAGCCCAGCAGGTTGAGGTTGCAGTGGCCAGGAGTATGCCACTGCCCTCCAGCCTGAGTGAGAGAGTGAGACTCCTACTCAATAAAAATAAAAAAAAACCACCAGCAAGCCTACAGCACCAGCCTGGAAGAGGGAAACCGAACACTGCTTGAACTATCATAGCCCATCTCCCAAAAAGCCAAGGGGTCCCACTTAAACTTTCATGAAGGGTGAGGGGAATAAGGAACAGGGAATTAGAGAAGAGATTACAACTTGCTTCAGAGCAATGAGTCTAACCTCCCTCCTCACTACCTATTTCATGGATGAAGAAACCAAGACCCAGAAAGAATTGCCTGAAGACCATACCAAAGCTTAAGTGCAGAAACAGGACTCAAATCCATGCTGCCTGGGCAAAGATCCCTTCCTGCTTCCCCACCAATTCCAGTTGGAGTAAGAAGAGCCAAAGGAATCAGCAGGCTTCTAGATGGCAAATGATGGGTCTTTGCCACCAAAAATAGATTACTAGGAGTGGACAAAGGCTCCTAGGAAGAACCAAGATGATCCTTGGCAAACTGACCATTCTGGGCAAGAGGAAGAACCAGTCAAAGTCCCAGGTAAGCAAAGTCAGATATTCACACACTCAATAACTCTGGACATGGGTGGATTTTTGCCAAAGAGCAGTTGAGGAGTAAGTAGTTTGCCTAAAGTCATAAAGCAGCTAAGCAGGTAATACCGGGGTTTGAATTCAAGCCTGTATGGCTTCAAAGCCCAAACTCTTTCCATACACAATTCTATCTCTCCACACTATTCAACAGGCCCCTGGTGGGAAACCCCACCAAGCTTATGCACTACAACACAGCTGGCCACAAAAAGTGCTGCTCATCAACTCTGAGACTCACACCAAACAGGCCACTTGTCCTGGATGGCTGGGAGGGGACAACGGAGCAGGGAAGGAGTCTAGATTCTCCTCAAGAGACACCCACCATTCTCTATCACCTCCAGGTCCAGAGGACTTTGGACCGAGTTCCCTAAAATCCCAAAGCTGAATGTCACCTCACCAGCACCTTACCTGACCAGTGAGGAAACTGAGGTCCAGAGAGCATAGACAGATTCTGGTTCATCCAGCAAAGCCCGGACAGGCTCACAGTTGGAACCCAGGCACCGACTACAGTGCCACATCAGCTTCTTCTACCACCTCAGCATGCATGCCCCTTCTCAAAGGGGTCTTTGGAGTCCCTAAATTCAGAAGGCTTGTAAGTCAACCTTTTCATAGGGTGTACTCTCAGCAAGGCAGTCATGCCTGGGAAAGGAAACCCCTGACATCACCACCTCCCCAGCACCTAGACCCCAGTGTGCCAAAAAAACTCCTAAAGGGTATAGCCAAAGAACTGAGACAAACAAGAATCCCAAGTAGTCAGAGCCAGGAGCAGATGTGCCATCCAGATTCCCTCTCAACAACTCCCCTATTCCCAAGGGAATCCAACTGGCCTCCAGGCTATAAACACCAATGACAGTTTAGGACCAAGATTGGGATGACAGGAAGAATTTTCCCTTCTCATTCCCAAAAGGTTCCAAGTTGGACCAGGTGAGGCATGTAGAAGAGGAGCATCATCTTTGTCCCAAGAAGCAGAGGAGACAGAAAGCCTCTCCTCCGTCATTGGGAAGAGTAGGTTTCATGACCCCACAGAGCTTTACTTTCATAGGCTTGTGGAGACAAGAATAAGGAAGGGACTGCAAGGGGTGGGGGTGTGAGGAGGTGTTTTTTTCATTACCATGGCAGCACAGGACCTTCTTCTCTGTCCCTGGAACCAGGGATGTATCACTCTCTGTTTTTGTCAGGGAAGAGAGACCTTACCTCAACCAGAGAGAAGAAACAATTCCTGGTCCTGACCCTGTTGAGTCCAGATGATTTATCCTGCCAGAAGTAATAATGGGTGGGACGAGAACAAGAACAAGGAGCTCAAGACAAGGCCCTGGCCCCGTTAAGTACAGAAAGATTTACCTGAGCTAAAGGGAAGGGGGATGCGGGAGGAGAACTTCCCCAGAGTGGGGATGTCTTAAACTCCTTCTTTGTCTCTGGGAAGAAAAAAGCTTGTCGAGAGCAGTTCAGAACTTAGAATATTTCCCTGACCCTGGAAGTAGGAAGCAAGCACAGCTGGGTCAGGGAAAGATTCAGAATCTCTCCCAGTTCCAGAGAGAAAGCCTCAGGCCCCACATCTTCAAGACCTGACAACCTTCTCACAGAAAGTAGGAGGCCCTTCTTGGTCCTGGCCATGAGAGGCTCAGGATGAGGGGGTCTTACAACCCTAAAGAGCACCCAGGCCCTTCTGTCCAATGGGAGAGGCCTCTAGCCACACTGAAGATGACCTCATGTTCTTCTCCCTGGTTAGACTGCCTGGTGTGGTGGAAGGAACCTCATGCCCAAGGGGGAGCCCAGGTCCTAGTCTCTCAGGCTAAGGATCTCTTGGGGAAGGTCAGGCCCTTGGGAAGAGAATCAGACTCTTTTTCTCCAAATCCCACCCCACTCATGTCCCCAAGGGGAGTGAGAGTCTGAGGCCCAAGTTCCCAAGACAAAATCTTATGTTCCTAAAAGGCTCCTATAACTGGGATGTACATATGTTGCCTGAAGTGAGGTGACAGTACTCACAAAGTAGATTCAGGTTTCAGGGCCTAAGGTGGGGAACAGGCCTTTACACACTTGATATCACGTTCAAACCCTTTGGGTGAGATTCAGGACTCTGCCTCCCAGGGACCCTGCATCCATGCCTCAAGACAAGGGTCTCAGGGCTCACCTCTGGAGAGAGGAGTCCTTCTACTACTGAGGGGTTCCTCCAGTTCCTTGAGGAAGCTCAGACCTTATCTCTAGAGACACAACAGTCATTGGTATATGTAAAAATCTCCTGTCCCTGAAGGAAAGCTCAAATGTCCTTGGCAGAGTGGGTCTCAGGCCCTTGAAGGTAGGCTTAGATTTGTAGGGAGGACTCAGACATCAAGTCTGGGATTCTATGCTGTCTATGTTCCCTAAGGAGTGGTCTTAGGCTCAAGTTCCCAAGGCATATATATCCCCAAGAAGAACTCAGGTCCATGTGGGGAGGCCCTCAGAGCCCTGTTACCTAAAGACAGGATGTCATATCCCCAAAGTGTATTTTAGTCTCTTATAATTGGGGTAGAAGAGTCCTTGTGGAGAGGGTCTCAAACCCCCCAAAACACTCAGACACCACTCCTGAGGAGAAAGGTCTCCTAAAGACCTCACCCTCCCTGTGACCTCTGCAGCAGGATATCAGGCCCTTGAAGAGACCTCACACCCAGTCTCTAAAAGCCCCAGTTCATAAGCAAGAGGATCTTAGGCCCCAGTACCAAACACTGTGAATCTCATTTTCTTGAAAAAAGGCTCAGGCCCTTGGTGGAGTGTGAGGGCTCATCCTTTAGAAGCTTAAGACCCTGAAGAGATTCAGACCCTTGTCTCCAAGGAGCGAGGTCTCAAGTCATGAATAGGAAACATAGATCCCTGTCATGGAGAAGGGGAACGAGTTTCATGTACTCAAGCAGAGTCGCTGGTCCCTGGGTATTGGTTTTGGCCCTTGTCCCCCAAATGAGGGGTGGGGGTGGGAATCTTACATCCCTGGAGAAAAGCTCAGAGCATTCCACTCTCTACAGGGTGTGTGTACATGGTGTGTCAGTCCATTGGTTCTAGAAGAGGGAGTGTCTCAGGCCCCTGAAGGCAAGCTTAGAACCCTTGAGGTCTCAGGTCCCACTGTTGAGTGATCCTGTGACATGTTACCAAGTGAAGCAGGAAGTTGTTTTGTATGCAGAGCATCTCCAACTCTTGAAAGGGTTTTAGGTTCCTTGGGCATGCTCAGACCTACTTCTGAGCTCTCCACCATATTTGAGTTCCCTGGAGGCGGAATCTCAGACTCCTATCCCAGAGAAAAAGAACACAGACCTAGGTCCCTTGGAGAGACTTGACATCCCTGCTCAAGAGGAACTGGATTTTGCCTGTGTCTCTTGGAGAATTCTCACTTACTGGCACAACAAGATGAGGTCTCTGGGACTGAGATGACAACTATAGGTCCTAAAAGAGGCCTCAGACCTCATCTTTAAGTCCGTCACTTTATCTAGGGCCTCTCACCCCAAGTCCCTAAAGGGGAGGAAAGATGATGTTTAATGCCACTACCACCAGAGCAGTGTCAGGCTCTGCAAGCAGGCCTAGGTCCCTTGGGGGCGATCTCAAACCTTCCGTGGGTCCCTTCTTAGTCTGGGGGTCCCATTTGCCAGAGCCACCCACTCCTCACTCCAGAGCTCTTACCTGCTCGACAGTGGCAGGGTCCATAGCCTCGATGCGTGCTGCAGCCGCTTCATACTC
Source organism: Carlito syrichta (assembly GCF_000164805.1). Lineage (NCBI taxonomy): Eukaryota > Metazoa > Chordata > Mammalia > Primates > Tarsiidae > Carlito > Carlito syrichta. The sequence goes on along the minus strand of NW_007252971.1, from coordinate 214,319 downwards.
GTCCTCACTATTGTAGCCGGCGCCAACCTCCTCACGTTCTGGACTGCCCCCGCCAACTGCACCAACCCCAGGAGCTTGACGTCGCCTCTTGCTATGCCCGGGTCCCGAGCAGCATCCACCTACGCCTACGGCACCGCCCACGCCCACC
>NW_007252971.1:212003-213756 GCF_000164805.1 Carlito syrichta | reverse complement strand
AATAGTCATGGCGGCACCGCCGAATACCCCCCCAGCAAACCCGGCGCAGGGCACGCCGGGAGAGAACCCGGATGAGGGGGCTACTGTAGTGCGCGAAGCACGACGGGAACAGCGAGGCCCGGATAAAGAAATCGAGGCTCCGGTTCGAGAACTGTCGGCGGAGGCGCGCGGGTCACGCTGGGATGAGAACCCGGATGTAAAGTCCAAGATGAAGGCACCGCGCCGAGCTTCTCATAGCCTTCTTTCCAAGTCCAGGAAGTTTATTGCTACGCTCGTTCCGGCCTTCTGCTTCAAAGGAAACAGAACCAAAACAAGCACCTCTTCGCCCCGCCCCCTTGCAGGTTCTTGAACTACCGGGTGGGGCCCCGGGGCGCCGCGCAGGCGCGCCAGGGCACAGCCCCGCCCCTCGCTCGGAAGTACGTGGGCTATATTTTCGCCGCCGCCACAACAATTGCTAAGACCAACCAATCGAACCAGCTGCGTGGAGCCTTGACGGCGCCGACGGACCAATCAGAGGCGAGTGCTTGCCCTCCCGTGCCCTCCGTCTCAGATTTCAGTCAAAGTCGGCACCCTGGTTCCCAGCTTTTCTTCCCGTAGGGTCCGTTCTGCTCTTCACTTTTCTTCCCAAAATTCTGACTCGCAGGCCTGAGTACTGCGAAAGGACAGCGTGGTCTACTCTGCGCACGGCAGTAAAACGTCTTCCCTCCAGGGTTCCAACTCGAACGCAGTCAGCCGAACTAACTGGAAAATATCAACACTCCCAGAGCATAGCATTCCCCTGTAGCGTCAGTTCCGGTCCCACCCACCTGCGTATCCCCTTCTAGCAGAGGCGGGCGTCGCTTTACCCAGGCAACAGCCTGAGTTCTGTGGTGATTGGTTAAGAGACGCCGTCACTCAGGTTAGACAGACCAATCTTGGGACGGACACGCACCGTGGGGACTGTCAGTGTTTGGGAAACAGACACGCCTTCTCTAGCACCGTCGCGCTCTCGCCCTCGCGTTGACCTCTCCGCCCCTATGGCTAGTGCGCAGACGCGGCACAGCCTTTTTCTAAAAACTGAGTTTGCTTTGGTCAGAGTGTTTATGAACCAGCCAGCATCTTCCAATGGGGTTGATAAAATTCCTGCTCTTGAGTGGCTGGAGAGCAACTAGCTAATTCTGCTTCTGCCCCTTCTGAGTGATCTTTAGCAAGTCATTTAATACTCACCACGTCCTCAATTTCTCCTTCTCTATAAAACAACAGTAATTCCAATTTGAGAATCAGAGATTAACGCTTGTAAAGGGCCTGGTGCTCTGCCTAGCACATAGTAAGTGTTCAATAAACTAGTCTGCATGACTGCAGTGGAAGGATCCCTGGGCTTTGGAATTAGGAAGACCTCACTTTCAGGCACAGATGGACCATTGCCAACTGTATGACTTTGAACAAGTCATTGTATCTCTTTTGAGATTACCCATGTGTAGAATGGGAATGATAATGTCTGTCCGTACTACCTCAGGAAATAGTTATGGGGCTCCCATGAGCTCATGAGCCAAGAAGGAGTTATGGGAAGTGAAGGCTTACTCCCAGTCTTAGGAGACAAGCCATACAACAGGTTGACTGAAGGACCATCAGAAAGCTTTTCTGAATACAGCCTAACCTGCCTTAAGATGAGGACTCTAAAGCCGGGTTCGGTGGCTCAGCCTGTAATCCCGCGCCTTTGGGAGGCTGAGGTGAGTGGATTGCCTGAGTCCGCGGGTTCGCGACCCGCCTGGGC
>NW_007252971.1:195826-211850 GCF_000164805.1 Carlito syrichta | reverse complement strand
GTCGGGGCGACAGAGTGAGACTCCAACTCAAAAAAAAAAAAAAGATGAGGACTCTAACGGAAGTTCTTCCCTGAAAGGGAATAAATGGGATCTAGTGGTGTTTGCTGCTCATGAACTTTAATGGGAGGAGGAGACGCATGTTTACTGGGTGTGTTGTGTTCGGGGCTGTGTTCCAAATGCCTATGCACATTATCACATTGAACTTTCTCATGATTGTCACACTCCAGACCCATATATTCCACTCTTTACTGGATATTCTTGTTCAGCACTACACATCTAAAGCTGAACTAGATAATAATCATGGCTAACCTTCACCAAGTACTTACTATGTATGTAACTGACACTATGCGCTAACAGCTTTGGTGTTCCCTTTGACAGTGAATAGCATCCCCATCCAGCCACTACCCAACCCAGAAACCTTGGAGTCAACTTTGACTACTCCTTCCTCAACTCACACATGCCTGTCTATCCTAAATCCTGCCAATTTCACTTCCCACGTCTCTAGACTCTCCAGTTCTACTGCCACTACTCTGGTCCAAACCACCATCACCTACCAACTAGTCTGCCACAAAAGCCTCCTCACTGCTCATACTCCTTTCAGGACTGTTTCTCTATCATTCATTCTCCATAACCAGAATGATCCTTCTGAAACACAAACCTCATCATGACTTTTCTGTTTATAAGCCTTCAGAGCCTACATTAACCTTAGAATAAAGTCCAAAATCTGTGTCAAAACTTCCAAGGCCTTTGGTGATCTGGCCTATCTCTCCATCCTTCCTCTCCTCACAGCCTTACATTCTCCTCCCCAGCCAGACTGAACTATTTTCAGTTCTCCAAAGGCCCTGAGCTCACTCTTTAACCTCCAGGTCATTGCACATGCTATTCATTCTGCCCTGAACATTTTTTTTTCAGTGGGAGTCTCACTCTGTCACCGAGGCTGGAGGGCAGTGGCACGCTCCTGGCCACTGCAGCCTCGACCTGCTGGGCTCAGGTGATTCTTCCACCTCAGCCTTCCGAGTAGCTGGAACTACAGGCACGTGCCACCACGCCCGGCTAATTTTTGATTTGTTGTAGAGATGAGGTCTCGTCAATTTGCCCAGGCAGGTCTCGAACCCGTGGGCTCAGGCAATCCACTCACCTCGGCCTCCCAAAGTATTGGGATTACAGGCTGAGCCACTGAGCCCAGCCAAGAGATGCTTTTATTAGGGTTAAATTCAGAGTTGTTTTCTGTCAGAAAGCCTGGGTTTAAGTCTCCTCTAACTAACTGTGTGTTGCTCTGGGTCTCAGTTTCCCCATCTGTGAATGAGGGAGTTGGAGCAGATGATGTCTGAGAAAAATGGCTCAAGTTCCCCATCCTGTCTTGCTGGCTGTAGATTTGAGATTCGACTCTTCAAACCACCCTCTGTAATTTCTTCTAGTTCCTCATCTTCCAGAATACGTCACCAACTATCCATCTCCCATACCAGCCCTTCTACTAATTAAAAGAAATTAAAATCAGAGTATTTTTAACCTCCCAGCCCAACCCGACCCCCAAACCCACAGAGCCAAGAGGTACTCAGTCCTGATCTCTCCTCTCAGGTTTTATTGACTGATGGAAGAAACTACATCTTTGTCAGCCGCCAGCTCCACAGGGACAGCGCTGGGGACAGGGAACCTGAGATGATGCCAGATTTCAGCCTGAGAGCACAGTTCCGGAAGGTGACCCAAGAGGGAGAAGAGAGGAATATGTGAAGAGAAGTTGTGGGAGAGAAGGCAGAGATCAAGAAGTTCCTCCTGCCTTCTACAACTCCAAGAGTTTGAGAATAACCCAGCCTCAGCCTCTAAAACTTCTGGACTCCTGCCCAAGAACATGGAATCAGCCCATGATCTCCAAACACAGCCTAGTTCTTGCTGGCTGCCAGGTTCTTATCTCAGCCAGTACAGACTCAAGCCCAACCCAGGAAGGAAGCAAACCAGAAAGGAGAGTAGTTAGAGGTGGCCCCTCTGATTAGGGCAGATGTAAATGCTGCAGCAAACTGGTCAGAGGCTTTGCATAATGTCATGGCAGCAGCTGCTATTGCTAGAGTTTGCTGGGGGCCCAGCAAAGGACAGAGTTGTGGGGACCCATTTCCAGCATCCAGGGAAGGGGGTGGTGGAGTTTGTGCTATCTGTGTGTTGGGAGAGGCAGCCTGACCCCTCAGCCAAGGCTTAGGGGTAGTAGGTCACTGCTGAGGCCACAGCCCATGAAGCCTGATTGCATTCCAAGCTTCGGAATATGTTGGGCCAGGTGGAGACCTCTCCTAGAGGCCAGATCAGAGGTAAGAGTTCTCCTCTCTGAACCTCCAAACCTCCACAGCCCAGCCAGAAAGAAGAGGAAATCTCAACTCTCCTTCTCTGGCCAGAGTTCAGATGTCAGATGGGAGCTTTACCTACCTCTGAGGGCCCAAGGGGAGGGGCATGCAGGAGGCCAGCTGGGGAGTGGGGCCAGTCCCAGTGTGCTGGGGCAAGGAGGCCAGGGGCCTGTGGAAGCCCAGGAAAACTGTCTGGGCTGGGGGGAAGTTTCCCATTTCCTGGTTACTTCCCCAGCATGTGGGCCATTCCATGAAACTTCATTGCATAGTTCTCAGTGGTAGGCAAAAAGGGTCCCCAGGTCTGCCCCTCTCTGCCTCCCTGATATATGGCTTTGGAAAGGAGTCCCCAAAATGAAGAGAGCCCTCTGAATGGTCTGGCCCATCCCTCACAGGGAAGAGATCTTGACAGTCTCAGGGAGGAGGCAGGGGGTACCCAGGCTGGAATTCCTGAGGGTGCTGCTGGCTCTGCCACCACCGCCGCCGCCAGGGGAGGAAGGTTGGCTCTCATCTGGGCTGTTGGCAGGAGGGGTAGGGATGCTGATAATGGCAGCCACGAAGTCCCGGCTGTCGCAGTTCAGGTCAAGGCTGTCATGGGGCTTGGCATTGAGGCTTGAGCGGCTGTAAACAAGGGTGGGGAAGATGAAAGGCTCTTAAAAATTCATCTTGGGGTAACCCCTTCAGGTCCCCTCCCACTGTGGGAGCTTTTCTGTCCTCTCAATAAATTCTGCTTTCTCTAAATAAATGAATAAATAAATAAAATTAAATAAAATAATAGAGCCCCTTTAAAAAAAAGTCATCTTAATACCTGCCACAGCTAGATGGCATTTATTGAGCACCTACTGGGTCTCTGGCACTGTGCTAAGTATTTCCCCTGCATCTTCAATTATGGTGATAGTGAGTGAGGGCTCCAGAGTCAGGTAGTCCTGAGTTCAAATCCTAGTCCCACTTTAACCACTCTAGACCTCTCTCCTTTCATCTGCAGCATGGGAATAGCACTATTTCCTACCTCATCAGGTTGTTGGGATTAAATGAGAATATGAATGATACAAAGTACTCAGAGCAGTGCCTAGAACTTAATGAGCACACACACACAAATGGTATCTCTCATGGCTACTCCTACCAATGCCAAAGTCCTGACAAAAGTCTGCCGTAGGATCTGCACAATCAGGTCCTCATTCCTTTCTGACTTTACCTCCTACCACGTTCTCCCTTGCTCACTTCATGCCCCCCACAGTAGCTTCCTTGCTACTCTGTCTCTAACATGAAGACCTACATCTGCCTCCGGGGCGTCGCAGAGGCTGTTCACTCTGCCTAGAAAGCTCTTCCTCTAGGTATCTCCATGGCTTGCTCTCACCTCCTTCAGGTTTCAGCTCAGTTGTCACCTTCCCTCACCACACTGTTAGAACTGCATTATCCCCTGCTCTCCACTCCCTGGTTTCTTTTTCTCTTTGGTGCTTACACTGCTTGACACACTTCATAAGCTGTGTATTTGTTTATTTTTAGTTTTTAATTTTGTTTTGAGTAGGAGTCTCACTCTGTTGTACAGGCTGGAGTGCAGTGGCACGCTCATGGCCACTGCAGCCTCGACCTACTGGGCTCAGGTGATCCTTCCACTTTAGACTTCCAAATAGCTGCAACCACAGGTGTGCGCCACCATACCCAGCTAATTTTTTTATTTATTGTGGAGAGGTCTTGCCAAGTTGCCCAGGCTGGTCTTGAACCCCTGTGCTCAGGCAATCTTGCCTCCACCTCTCACGGTGCTGGGATTATAGGTGTGAGCCACTACACCCAGCTATGTATTAGTTTATTAACTGTATTATCCCATTGGAAAGTCCCAAAGGACAGGGACTTCTTGTTCTGTCCATTGGTACAACCAAAGTGCCTAAAACTGTGCCTGTCATACAGTAGGTGCTCAGTAAATATTTGGTGAAAGAATGAATGAAAGAATGAGGAGTTCCATACAAAATAAGCCCAAGCTCCCAGCATGAAGGAGTTTGAGTTTGAGCTTGACTTGATAGGCTTAGAGTTATGAATTCTGACTCACTGGTCCAAGCTCTGAGCAGATTCCCCAGGTGTAGCCAGCAGGTGGGAGGGGTGCTTACCTCTGAGGAGCAGGGCTCCTCTGAAGCCCTGCCAGCGTGTCCAACTCCTGCATACTGCCACGGCTGACTGAGGCAGTGGAGTTAGCAAGGCGGATGGCACGGCGCTTGGCCCTGCGGGGGCAGCAAGAAGATAGCAGGCTGCCAGGCCCCACTGGCTGGGAGGACACAGAAGTGCTACGGCTGGTGCGACCACCCAGCGAGACGGCTCCCAGGGCTTCGCTGAAGGTTAGCTCATCTGTGAACTCATGGCACTGTGAGCAGAAGGGAGGCAGGGTCACTGGACATCCCATGGGAGCTAATTCCACCCTCAGGCCTTTGCTCAGGCTGTTCCTTTCTGGAAGTTGCTCCCTCGTCCCTTTCCTTGCCCATCCTTCAAGGCTCAGCTCTGCTGTAGCCTCTTCCAGAAAACTCTATGTGATTTCCACAGTTGGTAGCGAGCCTCCTATCTGAGGCAGGGAGCTGGCTTAGCGGCAGAGGGACCCTCTCTATTCTGCCATGCCACCTCTCATTAGGCCTCACCGTTGTCTTTTCTAGACAATGCAGCAAGTGGTGATGCTGCTGCTCGAAAGCAGAACGGTTCCTGACACACAGCGCCTGTTCCTCTCCACTGCCACTGTCCTGGGTGAATGGAGCAGAGAAATAAGGACAGCATCATCCTCCCCCATCATCACTCACCCCTAGCCCCAAACCGGGCCCCTCCTCACCTCGAGGCCCCCATTCTGCTTGTACTGCAGGAAGGCGTTGGTGGTACCACTCTTTGCTAACCGGATCCTTGCCAAGCGCACCTTCTGCAGAAAGAAGAGATAAAGGGCCAGGCAGGTAAGCCCCAAAGTAAACTGGCTTGGAGTGTGGGAATAGGAGGGGTTCAGATGGGAGGTGCAGTTACCTGCTGTGCTCGGCGCTTGTCAGCCCGCTGGTTCTGGTGGTAGATGCGGCTGAAGTTGGACACAATGACTGGCACAGGCAGGGCAATGACCAAGACGCCACTGAGCGAGCAGATGGACCCGAAAATCTTGCCAGCAATGGTGCTAGGAACCATGTCTCCATAACTGTGGCAGGGGTAGGTAGGCCAAGCTTAGGAAAAGAGCCCACCCGCCTCTTAGTCCCCAACTCCATCCCATCTAACCCCAACTTGCTCTGCAACCCTGGCCAGGCACTAAAACTCTCTGAGCCTCAGTTTCTTGCTCTGAAAAATGTGGAGAGTGACCTCTCTGGCCACCGGTGGGGGTCAAATAAGAGCCTGGCCCTCAGCCCCTACCATCTGCTGCCCCCATCCGAACTGTGCACTGTGCATCTGAGTCAGCTGGAAATCTATTAATGCCAAGGAAAGGGGAGAATGAGGAAGTCATAGGCAGCAAACATAGCCTCCTGGGGACAGGGTCCCATCACCACGGGCCAGCCGAGGGCTCTAAGTCCTGATAGGAGTGTTCTGTGGGTTTTGCCTTTCTCTGTCTTACCCTCTCTAGGTAAGACCCCTTCTTATAGGGGAAACCTTGAAAACTGTCCACATATGACAAAATAAGGAGAGCCTTGAAACCACCCTGCCTTTCTCCATGCCACTCCCTGCCATGAAGATAGAGCAGAGTCAACCTTACTAAAGCATTTTACGGGGTGGGGGGGAAGCTCAGGAGGTTCCATAACTGACTTACCCAAGATCACACTGCATACTTTTGTTCTAACCACAGAACCAATCAGAACTCCTCGACAGAAACACAGCCTTTGCAGTCTTCAGCCTCTAGGCCTTTTCTCAGGCTGTTCCCTAGGATAGCTCTTCCTTTGTTGTGTATTTTGACTCATTTTAAACATTCAGAACTCTGCTCAAAAATCTTTCCAACTTGGCCATTTCTGGCTCTGTGATGTGTCATCTCAGACCATGTCCTCAACTGTGAAACATGGGCAGCCATCCACTCTCACAGGGTTGTTGTGAGGACTGAATAGAATAAAAGGCATCAAAATACTCATTTCCAACCCATTGTCAGGGCTTCATATTTGTCTATCTGTCCCATCCTGAGCCTCCAATCGCAATTAATTTATACTCCTTAGAAATCCCAAATCAATTTTTTCCTTTTGTTTTTGAGTCAGGGTTTCACTCTGTTGCCCAGGCCAGAGTGCAGTGGCACAATTATGACTCACTGCAGCCTCAACCTCCTGGGCTCAGGTGATCCTTCCACCTCAGCCTCCCGAGTAGCTGGGACTACAGGTATGTTCCACCATGCCCAGCTAATTGGTTTTTTTGTTTGTTTGTTTTTTGTTGTTGTTGAGGTGAGGTCTTGCTATGTTGCACAGGCTGGTCTTGAACTCCTGGGCTCAAGCAATCCTCCCACCTCGGCCTCCCAAAGTGCTGGGATTATAGGCATGAACCACTACTCCCAGTCCAAATTAATCTTTTTGTACTTCCATTAAGGTACCAAGCAAACCCAATTCACTCAGTCATTCCTTCAACAGATACTGAGCACCAACTGTATACCTAATCTGGTGATGGAAACTTAGAGAAGGATCACAGCATCTGACCTAGACAGTATCTTTAGGAATGTCATGTGTTGGGTGATTCCATTTGACACTTTTATTCCAACTCTGTTTCCCTTCAGGGATTGGCAATAAAAAATAAGCTGAAAATATCTTCTTCTGGGAAACATCGAGGAATCACAAAGCCACAGAGGTAGTGCCCCTCACAGCAGACAATTCTAGAAGGTTGGGAGACATGGGTCTTCAAAACGAAAAAAGGCATGATAGGAAGGGGTAATACTGCAACAGAAATATTCAGAGAACTTTCACACCTGTGATGTCATTGAATCCTCTCTAGATGATGAAGGGATCATCGTTTCCCATTTTACGTAGGGGAAAAATAAGGCCCTGAGAAAACAACCTAAAGAGAAAGAGAGCAGCTAAGATAATCCTTGGACCCGTGTCTCCTGGCCTAGAAAATCAAGACGTTGTCAGAGCTGGGAGGGATTTGAAGATTAAGTTCAACTCCCTCAGTTTTTACAGATGGGGAAACCAAAGCTCAAAACGAAAGCAACCATTTATCTAACCTTCCTAATTTTACAGAAAGGATGGGAAATTGACTGGGCAGCTCCCCAAACCGGGTCTGCACTCACCCAAGTGTGGTCATGGTGACAATGGTATACCAGAACGCTGCAGGGATGCTTGTAAAGTTAGTCTTACTGGTGCCCTTCTCAGCATAGAACATGACGGTGGCGAAGATGATGATGGCCATGGTGAGGGAAAAGAGGAGAAAGCCCAGCTCAGAGGCACAGCTCTTGAGTGTGTAGCCCAGAATCCTCAAGCCCTGTGAGTGCCTGGAGAACTTGAAGATGCGAAACACCCGGAACACACGCAGGGTGACAAAGGCGCCTGAGACATCCTCGTTCTTGGGCACCAAAAGCCCAATGTAGTAGGGCAGAATGGCCACCACGTCAATGAGGCTCATGACACTCCGCAGGAAGCGGCAACGGCTGGGGGCAGCAAATAGCCGCAAGAGGTATTCACCCGTGAATATGAGTACACAGGCCGTGTCCATGCAGAAAAAGGCCATTGGGAAGCGGTCGCCACAGGGCTGTTCCCTCGAGGGTCGTCGCGCAGAGCCGCGGCACGGGATGGTCTCCACTACGTTGGCGATGACCGACACGGCGATGAAAAAGCCGGTCACATAGTAGAAAACGAGGGCCGCGGTGCTTGTGTGTGGATTCTCGAAGGCCCGCCAGAGCCGCTGGCGCAGGGTGCTGCCCACGGGCAGGGCTGGGCCGTCCCCAGTCTGCTCGGCCTCTTCGTCCTCCGCTAGGCGCTCGGCGTTCTCCTTCTTGCGGTCCCGGTACTCTTCGAGGCAGCAGTCACCGACGAGCTCGGGGACCAGGCCATAGAAGGCCAGCTCTTCGTCGAAGGCCTGAATGCACTCCTGCCGCGGGCAGTGCAGCCGGCCCGTGCGGTAGAAGTTCAGCACGTGCCGGAACATGTCCGGGTCGCGATCGAAGAAGTACTCGCCTGAGTCTGCGTCGTAGAAGAACTCCTTCTCGGAGCTGCCCAGTAGGGTGTCTGGGTAGCGGTCCAGCGTGTTCTTCCAGGTCTCAAAGCGCCTTCCGCTCACGTTCACCACCAGAACCTCATCCCCTCGAGATGCCTTCACCCCCGGCGCCGGGGGAAGGGGCTGCTGGGCCAGGGGCAGCCAGCCCACCGCTGCCGCCCGGGCAAAAGGCAGCCACGTGGCCACGCCTGCCGCCATCCTGCCGCTCCCCAGGCCCACGGAGACTTGGGGGGGTGTGGCAGTTAGGAGAAAGTGGCTGTCTCCAGAATGGTAGGGGCTTGGAGAGGCCCTGAGCCACCCAGACAAGGAAACTTGGGGTGTCTAGAGAGGCCAAGAGGAACCAGGAAGAGGAACTAGAGAGATGGGCAGGAATGTGGGGAGCATTTACAGGGTCTAGGAGGGGCCTGGGCAATGTCTTGAAGAACTGAGAAGGGGCTAGGGGACGTGGAGAGGAGTAGAAAAGGGGCGTGGGGAGGGGCAAAGAAAGATCTGAGGGAGGATTTAGAGAGACTAAGATGATTCTAGAAGGGTTGGTTTGTGCCTGAGAGGTGTCTGGAGTTGGCTGTATGGGGGCGGGAAACTCATGGGTAGTTGTCCACACTCTCAAGAGTCTCGGGGAAAGAAGGGCCTGGAACACTTTAGTGGGGCTAGAGAGGTGATTGGGGCATCTAGAGGGGGTGGAAGTGGGAATAGATATGCTTGAAAGAGGCTGAGAGTGAGAAAGGCGAGGACAGTTATCCACACCCTCAAGACTTCTGGGGGAAGGATAAGGGGGTTGGAGCCCCCTCATGGATCTGGAAAGGGAGCTGGTGCATCTCAGGGGGTGACTGTAGAGACAGGAGGTTGTAAAGAGCCTGGAAGGTGTCTTGGGAGTGCCTAGAGCTGCCAAGAATAGCCTGGTGGGGGGTTGTCTACACTCTACAGGAGTTCTGGGGAAGGGAGGAGGGGCAAGGGCTCCCGGTGGGGCTGGAGAGGGGAGTGGGGTATCTAAAGGGGTAGATATGGGACTGGGTGATTCTTTTTAAGTGACTGAGAGTTATCTGGGGGAGGGGGTACCTAGAGGGGCTAAGAAAGCCTGGTCCACACTCTCAAGAGTTTTGGGGGAAGGTAAAAGGGGCCTGGGGAATCCCGAGGGGCAGGAACTCAGTTGGAAGGAAGTTGGGCACAGCCCCAAAGCACGAGGGACCTAAAAAGACTAAGAGGAAGGGGGTTCCCTCCAAAGTGGGTTGGAGGGGTGTTGAAAGGGAGTTGGGAGTGTCTCCAGGGAGGAGGGCTGCTGGGCCTTGCAGAAGGCTGGCAGGGGAGGCCAGGAGAAGGATGGGTCCCACTGTCGGGGGCAGGTCTGGGGAAACCACACCCCAAGGGGCTGGCGGTGTGTGCCGGGCAGCGGCAGTAGCAGCAGCGGCAGCAGGAGGAAGAGGAGAAGCGGCCACAACCAGGCGTAGGAGAGAAGGCAGCACAGGCAGGGGAGAGGGCTGGGTCCCTGGAAGGAGGCTTTAGAAGGGTCCAGTGAGTCCAGTGGGACCCCTGGGGACTGTCCCAGGATGGGCTAAGGCATGTGGGCTGAACCAGGGAAGGGCAAGGACAGCGTTATTGGTGGCCCCCTCCCCCTTCCCATAGGGCCGTCCTCACCTGTGTCCCCACTGCAGCAGCAGCAACAGCGGTGGGGCTGGGGGTACCAACCACCGGAGCTCCTGGCCCCCTCTGCAGAGCTGCCTGAGTTCTCCTCCTCCTCTGGCTCTCTCCCCGCCCCTCTGAGCTTGCCGGGAGATGGAGAGAGAGGTAGGGAGGGGCCTCGTGGCTCCCCGAGCCCCCTCCCCTAGGGCAGCCTGAGAGGGACCCTGGGGAGACTCCGCCTCCTACAAAGCTGGTTGGGCCTCAGTCGCGTCATCTGGAAAATGGGGGTGGCAGGGAACTTTGCCAATTCTCCCCACCTCCTTCCTGGACTCCCCCCTTTCTGCCCAGTTCCTACCCTCTCTGCCCCCAGGGGCCCCCACCCCCACCCGCCTGAATCAGCAGCACTTAGCAGATCCGATCGATGGGAAGGCGTCTGTTAATGGCCCCAGAGCGGAGTGCCACGGGGAATGATGCAGCGCTGTCCCCTCCCTGCCCCCCAGACTGTGGAAGGGCAGAAGTGGGGGTGGGAGGTAATAAATGGGGAGTGTATCTCTGGATGGCCAAGCCTCCAAAGCCACCCTGCAGGGCGTGCGCAGCATGGGTTAGAGCCCCGGCTCTAACCAAGACTTCTGCTGTGGGACTAGCGCACACATCTTCCTCTGTGTTTAGATATGAAATGAGGTGTATGGGGAGGGACAACCCAGGCCCCATTCCCCTACCAAGTTGTCTCCCAGGCAGGCCCCACTCAGAGAGCAGTCAGTGTCCCTCATCTGTCCACATCCAGTGGCCTCAGATCACACCTCCTCCCCTAGAGGGTTCTGCTCTGGGCAACAGGAGCACTGCGTATCAAGTGCCTCTGGCAGGCTATGGGTGGTTTCAAACCCCAGCTTTGCCACTGACTTGCTGTATCTTTGAGCAAGTGACTTGCATTGTTTCCTCAGTTGTCAGATGGAGAGTTATCCCAACTTGACAGTGTCATTTGGCGCATTAAATGATGTTAAGGTGGATGGCACAGGGCATGGCACACACAAAGGATGCCTAATCTTAAATAATTAAAGGTGTGTGGTGATGGGGAAGTAGTAACACAGGGCCAAGTCTAGCTTTTCTATCGATTTACCCACCTGTGTATCCTCAATTTGCCCAGTTATCACACTCTTGATTAGCCCATTTTTCCAGCCATCCCTTCACCCAACTAGCCACCCATTCTCCCACCTACAGAACCAATTATTCTATCCATCTTTCCACCCACCCATCTGTCCATTTAGTCATTAATCCACCCACCCACTCACTCATCCATTTGTAAGTTCACTCCATCCACCTAACCATTCACAAACCTATCCATACATATCCATCCTCCACCCATCAGTCCATCTCTAGCTCCACTCGTTATTTATTCACCCAGTTTTTTTTTATTTTTTTTTGTCGTTGTTTATTTGTTTTACAGACAGGGTCTTGCTGTTGCCCAGGCTGGAGGGCAGTGGCACAGTCATGTCTTATTACAGCCTCAAACTCCTGGGTTCAAGTAATCCTCCCACCTCAGCCTCCCAAGCAGCGGAGACTACAGGAATGTACCACCACGCCTGGCTAATTTTTTTTTTTTAGAGATGGGGGTCTCACTATGTTGCCCAGGCTGTTCTTGAACTGGCCTCAAGCAGTCCTCCTGCCTCAGCCTCCCAAAGCACTGGGATATCCACCCACTTTTTACCCTTCCCATACATCCATCTCATCCTTCTCATTCATCCATACATTCCCCCATCCATCTGTCCATTTACTCCCAACCTGTCCATAAATCCATGTCTACCTAATCCATCCACCTGTCCATTTGTCTATGTACCTATCTATCCATCTGTTCATTTATATCTCCACCTATCCATCCTCTACCAATCCACCCACCCATTTATTCATCCAACTACCTATATATCCATCTATTCACTTATCTCCCAACCTATCTATCATCAGTCCATGCAACCTTCCCCTTAGTCACCCATCAGTCCACCCGATCACCTATCCATCCTCCCCTCTATCTACTCATCCACACCCACAACCCCGTACACATCTACCCACAAACATATCTGCAGATATCTCTGCTCCAGTCAGTTTGAGGTGTTGGTCAGCAGTAAATGGAGACAGGCTGGGTGAAGCGGGGAAAGGAGAGTAAAGTTGCAGCCAGAGACCACTCTCCTCATGTCTTCCCCATTCCAATGGCGTAACCTCCCCAACCCCAGCACATCCCTCATGGTTGAAAAGAATGAGACCAGACAGTGAGTGGGTGGGCCCATCTGGCCAGATGGTATTTTGGCTGCACAGCCTTTACATACACATACACACACACACACACACACACACACACACACACACACACACACACGTTGCTAGAACGCTGAACATGGACCACACCCCCACCCAACATCCCCGATCCCAAATGCAGAGTAGCCAGGCTCCAGACATAAATTAAAAAATAAAATAAAATAAAAAAGAGTTGGTCTCTGGGAGGGAGAGCTCATGCAGAGAGGAAGGCAGAAGCCCTCGAGAGCCAGGGTCAAGAAGAAGAAATCCCTGCCCCTTTCCTCAGGATCCCCACTCCCCAGTGGCCTCTGCCTTAAGACAGGATCATTAACAGCAGCCATCAAGCCTCCAGCTCCTTTAATGTCCAGTCTCCCAACCTATTCGATTTTGGCTCTGGTCCTCATTTTCCCACCACAGCCCAAGGGATTGGCACCCTGGGGGGTGGGAAGGGGAGGGAGTGGGTGCAGCCTGCAGATCTTTAGCTTGTTTGTCCTGGCTCTAGGTCTGGGTCAGGAGACCCCACGCACTCCTTGCTGAGCCGCACAATTTCCTGGGACAGAACTTCCATGTCCTAAGAAACAAATGAGTCATCAGGGGCCAGAGAAGGGGGAGGCTGCTCCGTCACCAAACCCGGGGTGTCATCTGTGATTTCCTTCATACCCATTCATTAATCAATGGCCAGCTGTGTCTGGCCTGGGATGGGAAGATATTTGGAGAAGCTCACAGGGCCGCCAGCGATGGGCTGGGCAAGGAAAAGTTTTGAGGATGGGTCATGGGGCTGAGGCAGGAGCTAAGTCTGACTCCATTCTGACTCTTCCAGAGATGGGGGAAATATTTGGATGGCAGCTTGAGCAAATAGATGTGTGAGTGGATGCATGGGGAATCTATGGTAGGAAAACAGGTGGACGATGAATTGTCCAGAGGACAGATGGAAGACAACAGGTGGGCAGGCAGGTCACTGGGTGGGTGGGAGAAAGGTAAAACAAGGGGTGATTGATGAGCAGATAAGTACATCAGGAAATGAGTGGCAGGACGTTGGGGTAGATGATGAGATGGGTAAATAGTGGGGTGGGTAGAGGGACAGATGGGCAAATGGTTGGGCAAATGTGTGTATGAATGGATGAGCAGGTGAATGGAAGGACTGAACTGATCCTAAGTTGATCAGAGGCAGAAGATGAGAGCATGAAGGGGTGGTCTATGAAAGGGTAGGGAGATGGCTGGGAGGACAGGGGCTGGGTGGGTGGATGGCAGGACTGGCAGATGACCCTGGGGCTGTGTGGCTGGGCAGGTAAGTGGCTGGGACAGATGGGTAGGCTGGCAGACCATACTCGCCTTGTGCAAGTGCATATTCTTGGTGAGTTGCTCCTCCAGCATGTTCTGCAGCTTCTTGTTCATCTCCCGAAGATTCTCATCGCCTGGCTTCACTAGGTCTCTCAGGACGCTGCCCAGCCCGCTGCGGTCTGTGTGGCCTGCTGCCACAGACACATCTGCAAGGGCCCTGGCTGAGAACCACGCCCTCGGCAGAGCCAGAGGAAGGCAGAACAGAGCCAGAGGAGAAAAGAGGGGAACAAAAACCGGGGGAGAAGCCATGTTGTATAGGGGGTGGAGGTCTGAAACTTAGCTCTGTCACTTCCTAGCTCTGTGGCCCTGAGAAATGAGGATAATAACTAACTTGTGGAACTGAAAAATGCATATGACTGCATGTGAAGCACAGAGTACATGGGAAACCCTCAGCACACGTTGTTTGATATTATTCTGATTAATAAGGGAAAACTAAGGAATGAAGGTGAAGGTTTGAAAGAAAGGAGCAAAGGAAATAAGGATTGGGGAGGGGAAAGAAAAGAGGAGAGAATGAGGGAACAGAGGAGATAAGGACCCAAAAGGGGACACAGATATAGAGAATTAAAATTTACGGCCAGGTGTGGCAACTCCTGCCTATAACCCTAGCACTTTGGGAGGCCAAAGCAAGAGGATTGCCTGAGCCCATGGGTTGGAGACCAGCCTAGGCAACTTGGTGAGACCTCATCTCTACAATAAATCAAAAAATTAGCCAGGCGTGGTGGCGTGTGTCTGTAGTTCCAGCTACTTGGAAGGCTGAGGCAGAAGGATCGCCTGAGCCCAGCAGGTTGAGGCTGCAGTGGCCGTGAGCATGCCATTGCCCTCCAGCATGGGCGACAAAGAGTAAGACTCCAATTCAAAAAAAAAAAAAAAAAGAAAAGAAAAGAAAATTTATGGAGATAGAACAATAGCTGAAAGAGGGGGATGAAAAAAGAAAAACAGGGAGAAGAGTGAAGGGAGAGAGAAGAGGAGGATGAGGCACAGGGAAAAGAAAGGAGAAAGAGAAGGAGGGAGAGACACACTAGAGAGTAGAGAATGGAGAGATGACAGAGACACAGAAGAGAGAGGAGATGAGAGAAAGAGACAGAGCTTCCCTGTGCTCCCCTCCATGGGTTGTAGTCTTGTCAGTAGTTTCACAAAGTTCCATGAAAAGGAGAGAAACAACAGCAAGAACGACAGGGAGGGCCAGGTGAAGGCTAAACCAGGGCTGAGGCCCGGAGAAGGAGCACTGACCGATCCGGCTGTCCATGACGTAGGTCTCAATGATGGCGCTCTTCCGGCAGAGGTCCTCTGCCATGGAGGCGCTGCTCACCTCCAGGTGCTTCACCTGTAAGATGGCCCAGCCCACTTCAGATCCTTCAACTGCACATGTTAACACGAGGAGGGTCCCAGCCAGACTCTACCATCCCCAAGGCCACTTCAAGTGAGGACAAGCAGGCAGACAGCACCTTCTCCTCCAGCATCCATTTCTCCTGCTGTGTCTCTGCCAGCCGCTGAAAGAGCTCAGCCACTTCCTCATCTGACAGCTCTGCCGGCCGAGGGGGTTGGGCCTGAGGGCTGCTGGATAAGGACTGCAGGAAAGAGGAGGAAAGAGGCCAACCCCAAGCTCAGCACCACCCATCCCAGACAGGAGTCAGGGGTTGAGGAGGAAAACAAGGCCAGAGGTGGGTGGGAGAGCATGGGCTCTATAGCTGGGCTGTAGGCCTGTCTTGGGACTCTCAAAGACTCTGTACTCCCCTTTGCCTAAAACCTTCAGGACCTTCAGGAGATTAAGGGAGATCCCATAACAAATAAGATCTAACTTCCAGCTGACGAAAACTAGGGGAGAGATGAACAAGCTAAATGATACTACTAAGAAGCCAGCAGAAAAATCCAAAAGGTGAGATACTTCCTGCGGGTCAATTGGGCAGGTCTCTTCAACCTTGGTGTCAAGAAAAAAGGGAACACACTAGATTCAAGAGACTTAAGGGACATAAAACAACCAGATGCAACATGTGTTTTGAAACTGAATGCTGGTTTTCATAAAACCAGCAAGAAAAGACATTTTGGGGCTAACTAGAGAAATCTGATTAAGGTCAAAGTATTAGATGACATGAAAGTTTACCAAACTGGGATAGTAGAGAGATCAGCTGAACAAAAACTGGTTACTCATAAACTCATTTAGGTTTTTTTTTTTGAGTTGGAGTCTCACTCCGTTGCCCAGGCTAGAGTACAGTGGCAGGCTCACAGCCACCCCAGTGTTGACCTGCTGGGCTCCGGCTATCCTTCCACCTCAGCCTTCCAAGTAGCCGGACCTACAGGCATGTACTACCATGCCTGGCTAATTTTTT
>NW_007252971.1:189835-195659 GCF_000164805.1 Carlito syrichta | reverse complement strand
AGGCAATCCTCTCGCCTTGGCCTCCCAAAGTGCTGGGATTACAGGCTGAGCCACTGAACCTGGCCTTCATTTAGGTTTAAAAAAGAAAGAGCTAGCCAGGCTCGGTGGCTCAGCCTGTAATTCCGTGCCTTTGGGAGGCTGAGGTGAGTGGATTGCCTGAGCCCGTGGGTTCGAGACCCTCCTGGGCAGCGAGACCTCATCTCTACAATAAATCAAAAAAAATCAGCCAGGCGTGGTAGCACATGCCTGTAATTCTGGCTACTCAGAAGGCTGAGGTGGAAGGATCGCCGGAGCCCAGCAGGTCGAGGCTGCGATGGCCGGGAGTGGCCAAGGCACTCCAGTCTGGGCGACAGAGTGACTCCAACTCAAAAAAAAAAAAAAGAAAGAAAGATCTAGAAGGGTTGAACTAAGAATTTATAAGAATTTATTTATTTATTTATTTATTTATTGTAGAGATGAGGTCTTGCCAAGTTGCCCAGAAACTAAGAATTTATAATGGTGATTTCTAGATGGTGAAAATGTGATTTTTTTAATATTAAATTTTTAAAAATGTTTTTGTTCATTGTGGTTTTAAATATTTTCTACAATGCACACATACTATTTATGGAATAATAAAAAAATTATTTCCAAATGAAAGTGGCTGGCAAGGAAGCTGACATGACAGATGGCAATAAGTGAGCATTACAAGTTGGAAAAAGGGACCACCTACATGGATAGTGAACTTTCATATGGCCCTAGGAAAGGTGGGATTAGCATACAGATGATGAAACAGAGGATCAGGGAGACAGAATGATTGGCCTGTCCCCCATGTATCTATTGGAATCCGAGTCAGTAGGCTTGGGGTGAAGTTGCAAGAAAATGTGTGTTGGACCCAGAGCAGGAGACGGCTGCAGGTGGGGGAAAAGGCTAGGGGGAATCCCATATTTGGGGTGGGAGAAGCTAGGCCTGTAGGCTCTTCCATGCCCCTTACCCTGGCTGGAACAGCTGAGCTCTCCTTCTCCCGCAGGATCTCCCGGTAGCTGAAGGAGGAGATGCTACTGCTGTCTCCTGTCTGGGTCCGGCTTGGTGAGTTCATCTCTGAGAGAACCAGCTCCTCAAGACCTGGGCAGTGGAGGGAAGAGAAACCTGAGCCCCAATCCCCCTGGGTCCCAGGGAAGCGACTGGCAGGAAGAGGCAGAAATAGATTTGACAGAGATGGAAAGAAGCATAGACACCCAGGCATGGGGAAAGGCGGAAGCAGACAGAAAGTAGAAAAAGGAGCTGCCTCTTTGGGAAAACCCACACAACAGAAGAAAGACAAAATGGAAGAGGCTGGGAAAAAGATGACAATGTGGGAACACATGGGCCTCAAGTGGTATACACACTCTGATGCTGGGTTCAGAGACAGACAGCTGGAGAGGGCACAGGACAAGCCACAAGCAGAGAGAAAATCCCAGAAGGACGGAGAGCCAGAGCAGGTGACAGAGATTAACAGAGACCGGGGAAAAAGATACAAGTCAGAGTAGAGACAGAGGGAAAAAAGATGGAGGCAGACTCTGATAATCATGCACCTGAACAAACAAGGTAACTGTATGGTACACAATTCTAATCTTTTCTAAGATTCTTTTTTTTGAGTAGGAGTCTCACTCCATCGCCCAGGCTGGAGTGCAGTGTGGCACGCTTATGGACACCACAGCCTCAACCCGCTGGGCTCAGGTGAGCCTTCTGCCTCAGCCTTCCAAGCAGCTGGAACTACAGGCGCATGCCACCATGCCTGGTTAATTTTTTAAAAATTTATTGTAGAGACGAGGTCTCACCAAGTTGCCCAGGCTGGTCTTGAACCCCTGCGCTCAGGTAATCCTCTCGTCTCAGCCTCCCAAAGTTCTGGGATTATAGGCTTGAGCCACTATGCCCAGCTCTGATTCTTACATTAATTTGTGACAAAACAGAAACAAAACTCCTCCTTTATACAGAGAGATTACTTCAGAAGATTGAGTGCCTTAGAGAGAAATTGAATTGGTGAGAGAGATATCTGTTTTGTCATGTCATTTAAAACATGGACATTGAGCTTGTGTCACTGCTCTTGTGGCTGCTTCTGGGTGTCTGGACAACACACCCTAAAGGATTTCCAGCAAGGACAGGGTGGCTTAATAGGGTCTACATGGGTACCCCGAGTAGGAGTACAAGGGGTTATGTTTTCTCTGAGTCTGATCTAAGAGATACACCAGAGCCATCACTGCATCTTATTTATTTAATTGTATTTCTAGGTGATCCCCATCTAAAAGAAAAAGGCCAAAACAACTCAGATTTTTGTGTGTGTCTTCTGCCTGAAGTGGCAAAAATAACATGGACTGGATTAGCTATATAATGAAACCACCACAGTGTTGCTGTCTGTATATAAGTCTGTCTCCCTAACTCAACTGGGAGCTTCTGGAGGGCAGGTACTCAGAGGCTTTCATGTCAGGGACCCTGGACATGAGCATGGAGGTTTATAGAATGAGAGAATGGATCCAATAGTTAAGTGTATGCCAAGTGAGCTGTGGGAGTGTGTATGTAGCATATACAGTGGGGAGACAGAGACACAGACAGACAGGAGACAGAGAAAGAGAGGCGACAGAGATAGGCAGAAAGAGATAAATGGGCCAGGCTCGGTGGCTCAGCCTGTAATTCCAGCAATTTGGGAGGCTGCGGCGAATGGATTGCCTGAGCCCACAGGTTCGAGACCAGCCCGGGCAACTTGGCAAGACCTTGTCTCTACAATAAATAA
Organism: Carlito syrichta; assembly: GCF_000164805.1. Lineage (NCBI taxonomy): Eukaryota > Metazoa > Chordata > Mammalia > Primates > Tarsiidae > Carlito > Carlito syrichta. The sequence goes on along the minus strand of NW_007252971.1, from coordinate 192,913 downwards.
AAAACTAGCCAGGTGTGGTAGCGCATGCCTGTAGTTCCGGCTACTTGGAAAGCTGAGGCAGAAGGCTCACCTGAGCCCAGCGGGTCGAGGCTGTGGTGGCCGTGAGCAAGCCACTGTACTCCAACCTGGGTGATGGAGTGAGACTCCAACTCAAAAAAAAAGAGAGAGATAAAGGGACAGAGAGAAGAAAAAGGGAGAAGAAAAGGAGAAACTAGAGAAAGAAAGCAGGGAGACAGGCAAATACAGAGGAAAGAGAGAGAACAAAATGAAACAGAGGCAGAGAGAGACAGAAACAGAGAAGAGATACAGCAAAAAGGAGTCAGAGAGATAGAAAGAAACACATAATACAGAGAAAGGTAAATCAGAAGAGAGACAGAGAAAAGGTAAAAGACAGATGGAGTTCAAGAGGGCCAGAGAGGCACAGGCAAGGAAAATGCAGGACTGCAGGCCCAAGACCTGCCTCCCCCACACCTCAGCCTCTCCGGCCTGTCTTGGCCCCTCACCTGAGCGGCCCTTGCTGTTGGTGAGGATGTCCTGCAGCCGCTCCTGTAGCTTGTCTGCCCGTTTGCGCTCCAGGTGCAGCTGCCGCTTAAGGTCCTTGAGCTGTGGGAAGATAGGGGTAAGATGAGGGCTGAGGCCCAGTGGGCTGCAGGCTAGGAGGGGGCCGTGCTCAGGCAGCCCCCCCATCATACCGCAGCACTGCCCTTCTTCTCCAGGATCCGCTGTCCATCCACCGTGTCCTTCACCTCCTGTGGGGTAGAGAAAGCACAGCTGATGGGTGCCAGAATGGCTGCCTGCAATGGGCTCTCTCCCTGCCCTCTGCTGCATGCTGAGGCCCAGGGGTGGCCTAGGGGCTAGGGAGGGACTGCTGACCTGCTTCAGGCTGCTAATGGTCTTTAGGTGGCAGTCCCGCTCCTCCTGGGCCTGTTGGAGCTGATCCCGCACAGTCTGCAGCTCTTCCTCCTTGCCCTGCAAAGCAGAGAGCAGTTCAGTCTTCAGGTGGGGCAGCTTCTTCTGACCTCCCAAAAGGGCCCATCACTGCCCGGAGACAGGAACACTATTGTGCAAGATGCACCTTCAGCTCGGCAGTGTGCTGCTCCTGACACTGCTTGAGGGTTTCCTCTTGTTCCTGCTGCTGCTGCTGCAGGGATTCCTACAAGACAAATAACAGTTCTGGCCACAGTCCCCCAGAAGACATTATACCCAGTCAGGAGTGTGAGGAACTGCGGCAGGGGCCTGCAGGTACACAGAAATGACCCTCCTACAGGAAACCTCACCTGCCCTTAGTCAGTATGCAGGAGTGGCATATCTAAGGTTGCACCATTCACATGGTTGATCCAGATTTGCATTTACATTTTCTCTTATTTGCCGGGTGCGGTGGCTCATGCCTATAATCCCAGCACTTTGGGAGGCCGAGGCAAGAGGATTACCTGAGCCCAGGGGTTCGAGACCAGCCTGGGCAACTTGGCGAGACCTTGTCTCTACAATAAACAAAAAAATCAGCCAGGCATGGTGGTGCATGTCTGTGGTTTCAGCTACTTGGAAGGCTGAGGCAGAAGGATCACCTGGGGTCAGCAAGTTGAGGCTGCAGTGGCCACGAGTGTGCCACTGCACTCCAGTCTGGGTGACAGTGGGATTCCAAATCAAAATAAATAAATAAATAGACAGTGGGACTTCAACTCAAAATAAATATATAAATAAAATACATTTTTTCTTATTTAACAAAACATAACACAGCGCCTACTAGATGCCAGGACAGCGCCTACTAGATGCCAGGAATATTCTAAGTTAACTCATTTTCTATAATCTCCCATAATACCTAGACAGTAGAAACTATTGTTATTCCCTTTCTACTGATGATGAAAACAGGCCACAGGTCAGATAACCAGCCCAAGGTCACACAGCTAGGAAGTGGCCCAGCCAGGATTCAAACACTAACAAATAACTGGCTCCGGTCTGTGCTCTTCACTACTACATGACACTGCTTCTCATGTACTGTCAAGAGTTTTCCAGAAGATGGCAACAAAGGTTCTCGTTCAAATAACATCAGTATATTACAATAATTTCCTGACAGAAGTACAGTCTCAGGCAGAAGAGTTGCCATTTGAAATTTACACAGAGGCAGGGCAACCCTGAATACCTGACAGTCTGCCTATCTGTTAGCCATCCCCTGGTCTACTCCACAGGGATGCTGTTGAGTCAGGGAGACTGTGGGGATACCCACAAATCCAGAACACCTCAGAAAGTTCCAGGACCTGACCACTCCTACTCCTGTGGTTAGACATGATGGTCCCCCAACCAGCCTCTGTGGCTTACCAGGTACTACCAACTCACCTCAGCTTCTTTCAAGCGCCGTTCAAACCAGCCCTTGGCTCCATCCATGGAGTGTACCTGAGCTTGAAGTTCTTCCACTGTTTGCTGGAGATTCTCCAGCTCCCGTGTTCGGGCCTGGGAGGGAAAAGAATGTCACAGGCCAGGAAGGCAGAGGAATGGGAACCTCATACACACCATCCATTGGCCCATCAGCAATACTGTGGTCCCCAGGTTCTAAAGGAGGAAGGGCATCGTCATCTACCCACCCACCTTCTCCTCCCGGATCTGCCCACGGAGTTCCTCCTCCTGCCGCTTCTTGTCTTCATGCAGTTCTCGGAGCTCACGTTCATAGCGGGCACGCACCCCCAGCACCTCCTTCTCGTGCCGTAGACGGACCGCTCCCAATTCTTCCTTGTGCTGGGACTTCTCCTGCAGTGTCTCCATTGCTAGCTCATCCAGCATGGCCTTCCGTTTCTCAGCACTCTGGGAGCCAGGGGGATGGCAGTCAATCTCCCCCCTCAACACCAAAAAAGGTCCACCAACCCTTTCTTTATGTCTAAGGAACTAGCCAAAGCCCACACTCTTCCCATCCCCATCAAACTGGCTAAGTCACTTGCCTATCCTCATGGAACTGACCACTGTCTTTCTTTCCTCTCCTACTCTTACAGATTTGGCCAAGAAAGTGGTCAACCATGAACTAGTTAACTTTCTTTCACTTCCTGTTCTCACATATTTGTTTTTTGGTATTTTTTTTTTTTTTTTTTT